>NC_061486.1:1459219-1589219 GCF_022539355.2 Hippoglossus stenolepis
TTTTGGCTTCATATTTACATCTCAACTTAAAAAAGGTCAGAACTCTGTTTCTGTTTCATAGTTTTTATTATTTTGATCACAATATTAAAATCACATCACTAGGCTGCTGTTGAATAAACACTTTTACAGACAGAATCATTTTGGCTTCATCACATCAAACAGACAAATGTTCATATATGTTGGATTATTTCATATGTGAACAGACTTTATGTGATTAAACATGAATCATGTCTCATGTGTGAGTTTTAATAAAGTTTGTTGAATGTGAACAATGATCAGCTGTTATTGATAAATGTGTTTTTATGTGGATCTTCATCAGTTTGCTCGACTTCATGGATCCACACAAAATCTAAATGATAGAAAACATTTTCCATGAAAGTAAAAACAAACCAAAGATAAAGATCAGAAAATAATGAAATCTTTTTACACACGTGGAAAAGTCGACAGGAGAAATAAAAACGAGTGAGAAGTAAAAGGAGAAATAAACAAAGCTTTAGAATAACGAGTTTAACTTTTAGATTCAGCAGATTTCTCTTGAAGAAATAAACATGATGAATAAAATCTTTCTCTCTAACTGCTCTGATCCAGCGTCACAGAGACATTCACAGGTAACAGCTTCAAGGGATGTGTAGTGATAAAGCATGGAAACATCTTCTGAGTGAAAGTGTGTGTGAAGGTGTGAATGTGTTTGTTAGTATCAGGATCAGAGAACGACAGTTCTCCTCTGTTCCAGTCCAGTTTCACTCTGATCCTCTGGATCTTCTGCACAGAGAGAACAGATGATCCTGATGGTGACGATGCTGAGTATTTACCATCAAAGAACGATATTCCCCATGTTTCAGACAGTTTGTCTCCCTTCCTCTGGACAGACTCTGCTGACACACCCAGTGCCCAGCCAGTACTGTCTCCAACCAGGACGTCCCAGCTGTGAGTCCCTGAGTTAAAACCCTCAGATCCCAGGACTGAGGCGTAATAATCAAACCTCTCTGGATTGTCAGGAAGCTTCTGTTTCGCTCCTCGTCTCAAACTGGTCAGATCTTCAGACAGGACGAGCCATGGATCAGCAGAGTTTGGGTCCAGAACCACAGGACTGTAGGAGACCACGTCCTTCATCTTGTTCCAGATGTTGAAGCTCAGGTTGCCCAGATGTTTGGCCTCGTCTATCAGAGCTCCTGAGGCCAGCTGTGGATCATCCAGCAGGGGCGCTGCTGGACCTTGCCCACTGCAGCCTTGTAGTTGAGCAGGAACGAGACGCCTCAGCTCTCAGCTGGTCCTCTGTGGTTCTGATTGTGTCTGAAAGAGCCGTTATGTCTCTGCTCAGAGACTCAATCTTCTCCTTCATCATCCGACTCTTCTGCTCCTCTTCCTCCCTCAGTGCAGCCATCCTGGCCTCCTCTTCCTCCTCCAGAAACTGATGAAGCTTTTTAAACTGCTCCTTGATCTGCGTCTCTGTGAGTCCGGCCTGGACCTTAATGTGTTCTGCTGTTAGTTCACACTTTACTTTAACACGTTCAAAACACTGTAACTTCTTCTTCAAGGGCTCCAGAGTTTCCTGAAGCTGCTTCTTGTGTTGTGGTGCAGCTTCATCGATGGGTCTGAATCTGTGGTCGCTGTGTTTCTCTGAATCTCTGCAGACGAGACACACTGGCTGCTGATGGTCCAGACAGAAGAGTCTGAGTTTCTCTGAGTGCAGACTGCAGAGAGCATGTGAAGAGCTCTGATCTCTCTCCTGTAAGAAGGTCTCACACAGGTTCTTTAACGCCAGGTTACAAGGTGGATGAGACTTTGAAGATCTTCTCTTACAAACTGGACACTCTTTTACTTCTTTGTCTTTCCACCAGCTCTTCAAACAGTCTTTACAGAAGCTGTGGCTACATGACAGAATGACAGGATCTCTGAAGACATCATGGCAGACGGGACAGCAGAGATCCTCTTCTGATCTGGAAGCCATTGAGTCTCCAGGTGAAGCTGAAAACAGACAGTCAGTCAGTCACAGCTCCACGTGGTTCACTGAGGTTCACTTCCTGTCTGAGTCGAGGTGTTTGTTAAACTCACGGTCAGTGTGTGGAGCGTCGGCAGGTTGTAGTTTGACTCTTCTCTCCTGTAGCTGGACTCACTCAGGACGTTTGGTCTGGTTTGGTTCAGTTTGGTTTGGAAGGTGAATGTGATCGTCTGGTTTTCAGCCTGCGTCTCTTCAGGGAGGAACAGATGCTTCCTGGTTTCTCTGGTGTGTCAGGACACGATTGTAAAAAGTAATTCAAGCCTTGGATTTGAAAACTGGTCAAAAGTCATTTGGCAGCAACAAGCTCACACAGACAAGAGACTTGGTGTAAAATAGCTGCTTGAATATGATCGTGATCTGATCAGTGTTCAAAGTTCAGAGATCGTTCTGCTAGAGAGTGAAAGTGAAAGTTAAATATTAACAGGAAGTGCAGGGGGGGGGAGTCTGTGACGTAGCTGCAGAGCTGAAGTCACATTAAAGAGACAGAAGCAAAGTGCAAACAAATGGAAACAATGTCAGAAAATTAAAAAATGGTTTTATAAATTCAAATCAGCTCAAGTTTGCTCATTAATTTGTGTGAGTGAAGTAAAATAGTATGACATCATCAGATGACCGTACATTTTGGTGTGATTATTATACCTTAAGTGTGACACCATTATATGATGTGACTTTGGGCATTCAATAAATGTGGCTATCAGAAACATATTTAATATTAATATTAAATAGTCACTTTAGTTTACATCAAAGCGACCTCGGGGCACCAGCCTTCAAAGGAAGGGAAAGAGCCACATGGTGGTGAGACCCTGACTGTGATCGCTGAAATACTTCAGTTACACAATGCAAAGATTTCCATATGTCTCCTTTTAAAATGCTGCTTTCCTCTCAACCATTATCCCTTTAGTGAGATGTTTCTTTCCTTGGAGCGGCCTCCCCCGCCCGGCAGCTTCCCTGATCGACTGAGAGATAAACACATGACACACTAATCCTGCTGCTGTTTAGCTCGAACGCAGCCTCAGGTGCCTCGCAGCTCCCCGGTCGGCCTGTGAAAGGAGCAAAGCAACAACAGCGCTCGCTTGTGTTGACCTGCTCAGCACAGAGAGAACAGGAGCACGAGCGCAGCCCGGTGTTCTCATCATGTCGGCAGCGAGAGGGGGAAACGAGGGAGGGAGGGAGGGAGGGAGGGAGGACGGGGGTTTGGTAGCGACAGGAGCAACAACTCAAGGTGAAGTTTTAAAAGGAAAGCTGTGTTGAGAATGTAGGTGACCCCCTGCTTCTCTCCTCCAGACGGATCTGGAGCAGAGGACGGTCACACGAGCACCGTCTCTGCCCTGGAGGAGGAAAATGTTCCAATGACACCAAGTTACTGTGGCTTGAAAATGACTCACATGTTCGGTTCCACTCGTCGAGCAACAAACACAAACAGCAGCTGGACGTGCACTTGAATTGATAATGCTTCAATCGGTGGATTAATTGTGTCTGAATGGACTCCATGTTGCTCCTGATGTTATTGTTCGAGCCGTGACGAGAAAAAAGCAGCTGATTAATGACCATTCAAGCCTCGTTGTGTTTTCTTTATTCCTCAAATGAGTTTTTAAACAACACTTCACCCTGGGTTATAATTGCAACTGCTCGGAATGTGTTGGCTTTCCAGGGTAAACAGATGTGGCTCTTAGATTCTACACGAAGGAAACTGAGTGTCGGACCAACGTGTTGCAGGTTGTGGTTTGAAGGAGGAACCTTTGCCTCCTCAGACCTCAGACTGTGGAGGTAGGTGAAATCGTGTCGTGATTTCCTCGATGCTTTCAGGTCCTGAAGCCTCTAAACACTGAAGGGAACAATCCAGTGGTTAAGACTGGAGCAGTGATCTCAACACATCAGTCTGTTCAGCAGTCCACGTCACTGTGGTATCACTTGTGTGGTAACTTTTTAAAACTGCAACTCGAACAGGAAGATAAACTGAAGAAGTTATTCACTTACAGCAAAACAACAAAACCCAAAGACTCAGAAGACTGTAAATAAAAAAAAGACTTAGAAAGAACAACAACAAAAACAAAGAATTAAAGATGTGAGTATAAGGACGAGACGCTGTCGGAGTGTTTTAACCTGACGGAGCCGGATGTAAGGAGCCTGAGGCCCAGCGCGACCTCCAGTTCCTTCTATTTGTGTCTCAAGTCGGATACGTAGAAGAAATCCAGGCCTGCAGGCATCTCTACAGGAGCAAAGCCTCAACCAGATAAACCCTTCTGCTTATTGGACAATCTCATACGCCCCCAACGCTCACATCTGCACACAACAGCTGCACACAAACATGAGGACTGTTTTGTATCTCTCTCCTCCTCCCCCTGCCACTGGAGAATCATGTGATGAGGTCAGCTGTCGAGCAAAGTCTCTCTCAAGAACATGGCAGAGTGAGAGCTCACCAACGCTGCTGATTTCCATTATTCTGTGATACACTTGAAACTATTTTGTCAACAAAATATCTTAAAAATAGTAGAATAAACAGATAAAAGCCAAAGATGAGCTTCAGATTAACTTAGATATTCACGTTACAACGTTATAAAGCTGAGGAAAGATCCAAATGTACTTTTCAGAAGATAATACTTGTAAGAGAAGTGAGATTTGAACGTAAAAAGACTTAATAAAATGTATCTTGAAAGCTGGCAGATTGCAGGGGGGGGGCAGGGCTGCTCATCATGATGATGAGTTCACATTTTACAGTTCTGCTGCTGAACACAACCCAGTGAGCATTCAGGTCAGGTTACACAACATACTGTAGCTGTGCAGTCGTTTTTAAAAGATGCACAACCCTGACGAAGCCGGAGAATCTGCGATGTTTGTCTCCGTCAGGACGGAAACAGAAGAAGAAACTTCTTGATGTAACGCAGCAGAAAATGTTCCCTCCACTGCAACTCTGACAGGCGTCTGCACGAAGGATTTAACCAAGGACTTTATTCCACAACATTTGGAGCTGAACTATAAATTATATTATTACATTATATTACAATTAATGCCTTTCCCCCGATGAATATTTGTGATCAAACTATTTGGTATAAAAACAGAGAATATGGATTTGGTGTTGGCTTATGTTGCTAAATGTGCACTTCGACGTGATGAGGAGAGTTTGGATGACAACTAGAAGACATGAGAGCAAGGAGAGGAAATGAGAGTGAAGAGAGGAGATAAGTGAGGAAAGGAAGATGGAATATGACACAGGAGATGAAGAGAAAGATGGATGAAGATGTACAGTGATTTTGAGTTTCTGAAATCACCTCCTCTGTGTCGGTGTCTCTCTACTCGTCCTGCGGTTCCTCCGTCACAGTCTGAACGGAGGAGGGATGAAGAGAGGGATGAGGCCAGTCCACCGCTCCGTTCAGCCCCAAAGGCCTCTGGGTAATATGAGCAGTCTTGCACAAAGCAGATGCTACCCAGAGACCCTCACCACCACCACCACCACCACCACTCCCCTCCATCCTCACTGAGCCGAACCAATGCCCACTTGGCCCCTCACCTCTTCTCCTCTCTCTTCCTCCTCTCTTTCCTTCCTTCTTTTCTCTTCATATCTTCAACTCTTCTATCGTTTTCCTTCTTCTCTGAACATTTTCTTGTGTAAATGTCTTTTATTTTAACATTTTCATCGTCTTACTCGTCTACGCCCCATGTTTGACATTTAAAATGGACAAAAACATCATTATTAAACATTTTGAAAGTTTTTTTTGGTCAATAACTTAACAACAGTGTTCTGACAAATTAAACCACATAAATGTCAAACATATTTTTAAATCCACTTTAAAACTTACAAAACTTTTGCTCATCTACCCACATTTCCTCCGCCTCTAACTTTCCAACTTTTTTCGCCTTTTTTGGTTTTTCCTTTACTTGTTTATTCAGGGACTTTCAAAGGCTGAAATTAAAGAGCAATTACGTCACAGAGGCAAAACTTCCAGGCTGGAGGGTGGATCCTTCCGGCACAACCTGTCCCAAGATTCATCGCTCTCCAGTCATGAACCGTAAGAGATAATGGTGCCAGCAAGCGGCGAGATGTCCAACATTTAAATATCACGCTTCAACAACCTTCTTTCCATCCATCCTTAACCTTCTCTCCTTCCTTCAACCTTCTTTGCTCTCTGCACCTTTTCCTCCTTCCTTCATCTCAAGCCGTCGCTTGGTGTTGAGCACCTCGCGGCACTCCTTCCCTCCGCTGACAAAAAGTGACAGGCCGCAGAAAGAGAGAAGGAAAAGCACTAGGAGGAGGCGGCGGAGGGTGGGAGGCAGAGAGAGAGAGAGACAGAGAGAGGGATGGAGGGAGGGAAGGTTGACGGCACGACAGGAACAATGAAACCAAACAAGACAGGATGAGAGGCGAAGGAAGACATGAGAGGAAGAAGACGGCAGAATGTCACTTTGCACCGAGATGTGGAACCTCGGGCGATCATCTCATGGAGCTGAGAGGAGGAGGATGATTGGAGATGGATGACAGAGGAGAGGAGTGGAAGGCAGATAAATGACGGGTGAGCCGGGTAAAAGAGAAAATGAGAGCAGAGAGAGAGATCAGGCGAAGAGGCTGAAATTGATTGGCCCTCTACCAGAATCAAGCGTTTTCACTAAACATGAGATTGGTGACTCGCCCACCTGATCGCTCCAAATTGATTCGCCGGGCAGAAAACGTCCGCGCTTGCATCGACTGTTACTAAACGTCATTCTGCCTTTGCACCACTTTCCATTTAGTCATTTTCCAGCGAAAATATCATCACGGCTCGGCTGGAAATTAGCAGAGGGGGAGAGAGGGGGGAGAGAGAGGGAGGGAGAGACGTACAGTAAGTGGGTGGTTGGCTGGAGGTGAGGGAGACACGTGACAGGGAGGGAGGGGAGTCGGGGGGCAGGTTAGGGGAACGAGAAGGTAAAGAGATTATTAAAGAGAGAATCAGAGCCGAGGTGGATGTGACAGGAGTCACAGAAAGAGAAGCAGAAACATGATGAGATATTTTTAGATCTGTAGATAATATGTAGAATATCATCGGTACATAGATTATCTTCTCTCACACGTTATAATAATGTGTCATAGTTGTGCACGGCCTCCTCAGAGATCACAGAGAACAACCATCATTACTCATGCAAGTGAACATGCTGGGATTCAGATTAGAGACTAGTTGGAGTCACCACAACACGTGTGACACCGTTTTCTAGAAAACTTGTCTCACGTTCTTTAAGCTGCTGAATCGACGGCATCTTCAAGCTCAATGTAAACAGTGACTTAATCTTATGAGTATAAAATATAATACAAATAAATGAGGAAATACAGAACAGTAATCCAGACATACGGTCGTCAGACATCATACATGTACAGACTGTTGTTCCAGTAAGATCCTCGTGATCACATTGAGTCAGTTATCGACATGGAGATTTATACATCAACTTCCTCAACACAGCCTGGAAGGTGAGGTTATTACCAGCTTGACTAAATGTCAGTATTATAATATAATATAATATATAATATATATAATAAAACTGTCTATTAACATCATGTGGGCTTGTGCATCCAGTTTACATCACTGAATAAATCGTTCCTCGTGATGTGACCCAAATACTTTGTTCACTGCAGGGGGCTTGGAAAGAAATCTGTGTTTGTATGTAATTCATCCATCTAAAAAAAAAAAAAACATTCATTCCATCTTCTTCCAACTTGTTGAGTTGTGCGTTGGCTTGAATTTAATCCAGTTTGGACATTTCATGCATTTTTAACAAACAGTCGAACTGTAGCAACTGTAGCAGCAGTGACTTGGACTCTAAACAACAACAGTGACAACAACAGTGACAACAACGTGTTGACAACGTGTCATAACGAGCATTTCAAGGGACTCTGGGGGCTCCAGGAGAAAAAGGACCACAGGGGCCCCACACTGGACCAGACCGACCGGCCCCCTCGCCACGAGTCACATGATACCGAGCCACATCACTATAGACCTCAAACGATTCTTTAACTATCAACTTTAAGAATTAATTATGAAGTGCAAACTGTGCACATTCCTAAATTATAACTTCTATTCCTAAATTACAAGTCCTGACATCATCTAAATGCTCCACGGAGAGAAACTGCATCACCTGAACACCAACAAGCTGCCAAACACACACCAGGAACCACGTGTACAAGGATGAAAGGAAACTTTAGAGCAGGAGCAGGAAGACGAGCCGGAGAGTCAGGTGCGTGTTCAAGGTTGAAATGTGAGGAGAAACAAAGTCCAGAAAAAGACCCAAAATAACTCTTTATTGAGCGCGGGTCGCTGGTGTCCTCTGAGTGGGCCGACACACGGCTGCCGTAGAATCACAGTGTCTCATCGCGGCGGGGACAGAATCGATTTATAACAGAGGACAGAGAGAGAGAGAGAGAGAGAGAGAGAGAGAGAGAGAGAGAGAGAGAGAGAGGAACGCAGGAAGAGAGAAAAGGAGACGCTGCAGCGGTGGAGTGTGGAGAATCAACAAAATGGTGACGGTGGAGGATACGCTGCTCGTCTCCACGCTTCCCTGTAAAGGCCCCTCTCATTCCATTTACTGGGTCACATTCACATCAAAGGGTCTCTGTCTTCGTGTGTGTGTGTGTGTGTGTGTGTGTGTGTGTGTGTGTGTGTGTGTGTGTGTGTGTGTGTGTGTGTGTGTGTGTGTGTGTGTGTGTGTGTGTGTGTGTAGGAAAGACACAGTCAGTTTTATCTTAAGCTGCTGCTGCTGGTACTGAACTGACTGAAAGATGTTTTTCAGTGTGAACAAGAGGACGAACATTAAACGATCATTTCACTGTACGACTCTGATGGTGAGAAAAAACACAACACGTATTGTTTTGCCACACAGAAAATATCACAAACACAAAATTCCCACCAACTCTGCAGATCTTTTTATCCGACACTGAAACCAGGACGTGACTCAGTGGAGCTCAAATCTGCTCCGAGGCCCAACGGTCTTTTAAATTCAATCAAGCTGCACCAAATCACACTCATAGATATCAGTCCTCTTAATAACTCCCATGTTTAAATGATCCATAAATGATTCTCTGGGAAAAAATATCAAAGACTATGATACTGCAGAAAAACATGTGCTCTCACGTTGTCAGACTTTTGCCAGAGACTCTGAGGTGTCGCTCCTCGTTGCGTCCCCTCTTTGCACTTCAGCTACACACCTTCTTCTCACTGGTCTCACAAAGACACAAGTCATCACACACGATGAGCCACCTGCGAGAGTGTGTGTGTGTGTGTCTGTGTGTAGATGCATAGATGCTGTACACACTTCTCCTCCCGCTGACCAACAACAACAAGACGCTGCTGCTGCTGCTGCTGCGCCTCCGATCAGGATCATCAGCTGAATCATGAGAAGCTCATAATAACACGAGCTCTTCTCCAAGTGTGTGATTCACGACCCCCATCCGCACTTAACACATCTTAACTGTGGAGGAGAAAACACAAATGTGTGCACCGCGTCCTCACTGTATATAAATAACCTTCAATTATTCAGGGTTGAGCACAGATGCTCTTGTTCAGTCACGCTTTGACACACACACACACACACACACACACACACACACACACACACACACACACACACACACACACACACACACACACACACACACACACACACACACACACACACACACACACAACACACACACATGTTTGTCTTGTACTCATTTGCTTTGACATATATATTCTGGAGGCTCCTAATTGCTGCCTGGACAACAAATGTTTTTCAATGGCAACAACTTTTTGCACACAATCGAATCTGTCTCCCGGACGGACGCACCCGTATCCACAACCTTTGTATTTACAGTTACTGGCTGCAGCCCTTGGAGGACACATGGGAAACCCTGCCTGCCGTGTATCAGTCGCACCCTGGGTGATTGGGTTCGTACGCTCATCAGTCAGAAGAAGCTTCAGCGAATCGCCAGCTTCCCTGATGTCAGCTGGTTGACAGTGACATTAGAGCAACGACTGAACCGTCCTCACCTTCCTGTTTCCTGCACGACCTTCGCTCGACATTCAAAGCGGTGTTGTTCGGTAAATCTGTGAATAATGCAGGAGGAGAACTGAAGGAGAGTTCAGATGCTGGTTACTTTGTCAGCCCCAGTCTGCAGACCAATTACTGCACGACGTTTCTCCATTAGCTTCCTGTCTGCTGGTAATAAGAGCTCAGTTTTAATGGTGTTAATAATGTAGAATCATTTATTTAATGCCCCTCTTTCACATTTCCAGCCTTTCCTGAAATAATTTGACACACAGCTTGTAATCTTTGAATTTTTATCTGTAATTGTCTTATCTCTTAATGATGGATCACCCCCCCCCCTCCCCCAACTGTCTGTGCAGCAAAGATTCATAAAGGAGAGAGCAGGCATGTGAGAACAATTACAAACTTGTCATAATGTAGATATGTGGAACTTTTCCTTTCTGCTACTGCAGTGAGGTCAGAGGTCAGAGGAGGATCTGACTGTGGGACCCCCCCCCCCCTGCAGGACGGAGAGAAGCTGCTGACGTGAGTCTTCGCCGTCATGTGGAGGTCAGCCTCCGACCCTCCGACCTCTGCTGTGTCCCACCCTGGATTTGACTGAGAGTATCAGGTGAAGCTCGCCGCTGCAGGAGCTAATCGATGTCTTTAATTCAGCCAGTGATTGATGGGAAATAAAGAAGTGTCTGTCAGCAGCGCCGAGCTGCCACACGGCTGCTGCCACATCTATCGACTGCTCCCACTGGGCGTTACGTACGTACGTGTGTGTGTGTGTGTGTGTGCACGTTTATATACTCTATACTCACATGTATCCTTCTTGTGACGTGTGTGTGCAGACAGATGTTCCAGCATTATGTACATAATCGACAATTCCACATCTGGTTGCTATTCACAAGATAAACACTTGTAACTATGGAAACCACGTGTCTGCCGAGTATTTGTCCTGAAATGACGATAAAGGCCACTAATGTTCAGACGGTGAAACAGGGACCATGTTTATGTTTACTAACCCGTCTCTACACCCCCTGGTAGCTGCAGTACAGGTCATGAACCAGGCCCTCTCCATGTTCATGGACGGGACAGGGACCAAACAAAAGGGATCTGAAAACACTGCAGCCTCACCCCTGAGGAGACTTTTTGTTTCTGAATTCTGTTGTCATCATTCAAACGACTCTGAAGCACGGCTCCGGGTAAACTGGCGTCAGGGGGAAAAGGATCTGGAGCTCCAATCAGATTGAAAACCACCGGAAAACAAACATATCTGACTCCTTCATATTTCCAAACAGTCTCTGTAATCTCTTCACCACCTGAAGGACAAATATTACACTCGACCATCAAACAGTGTTTGATTGTCTCGTCTGAGTTGTTTTCTTCCAACATGATTCGCTGTGCACACGTCTTGCAGCAAGATCCGTCCACATCTACAGTCTGACAAGTTCTGGACGAGCACGTTAAGAATATTAAGCTTTATTATTGCATATTGGACATTTAAGAGCGCTGCACCCCCGACCAAAACAAAAATTGTGCAGCAACCAGTCCCACAGGAGTCACTCGATGGATGGTGGAAGAGGAGGTGCACAGGTACGGAGACTAAAGAGTGAAAGACAAGTTCTCCACCAAAACTGTTTATTATGAAAGTGTTGGTGAAGCACATTAGAACACGGAGGCCGTCACAGATATTTACTGGTAAACACTGTGTGACTCCTTTATACTGTCGGTCACACCCCCCCCCACCCCCCATAAAAAAGCTGCAGGTACCAGATTCAACTGGAAAAGCTAAATTATTTCTGACCCCAGGACTTTCTGGTTGTTTTCTAAGTTTTATTGACGCGTCTTGAATTTCCTTTTGGTTTGTGAGTAACTCAGCATGTGTGTAACTTTGTGTCTTTAAGAGACAAAGTGTGTGTTTGTGTTCGTGTCACATTCTCCAACATATTTAATGAATTCATTTCTCATACATCACAATCTGTCCTTTACTCCCACAAAGAAAGTCTGTGGAGAAACATTTGGTTGAAATGAAAATGGACTGTGAGCTGCCAGGAGGCTGCAGGAGCTGAACATCTTCATCCTGAAGAGGAGAAGTTAAGTGTCCTCCTCACCTCTGACCCCCCCCCGTGGAGAGGGGCACACCACATCTAATTTCCCCTTGAGCTTTAAATGAAGCTGAATATTCATGACAGTGATTTTCAGCAGAAGGACACTGAGGCACTCTGACTTGCAGATGAGGCCGCCGTGACTAAGAAGTGTGTGGGCTGCAGCAGAAAAGAGTTGCTTGCCGCAATTATCGGATGTTTAATCAGTGAGTGGCGGGTTGGCAGGGTGATCGGCGACGAGGGCGGCGACGAGGGCGGCGCCGCAGCGACTCTGCAGATGGTTTGTCAGGGGAAGTTACCGCAGAGAGTCACGAAGGAAATCACTTCAATAACTCTGATTCTCCTCTTTGATTCGGCGTCTTCGAGCCACAGAGACAAACTTCAACGCACGAGGAGGCAGAGTGCAGAGAGATCGTCACCCTGCTGAGTCTGAGGGCCGCCGAATGGATTTCTAAAGAAGTCGTCGCTCTTCTTCCCAGCACCAAAACCTCAAATAGCTGACAAGTCCAAACTCAAAAGGAGTTCATGACGATCCAACCTTTCCTTCGCCAGAGACAACATCTGATGACTCACTTCAGACCCACCGATCTGATGCCACACTCCTTCTGCCAACGTTTTAAATGGAGGGTGAAACTCATTTGTCTCCTTGTTATGTATCACTTCCCCTCTGCTCTCCTCCCGGGAGACCATCAGATTACTTTTTCTGTTTCTACCAACAACGCAGCTGGAGACACGTCCGACATAAACCTCCAACAGCCGCTGACCAGGTTTTATCAGGTTTTATGTTCTACCTGTGAAAATCAACACCTTTCGTGGCTTCAAGCGTCATCTCAGAGGAAACTTCACATGTAGAAAACAAATCTCTGTGTTCATCCTCCGTGTTTATCCTTAACAAACCTTGTATGCGTGTTTGTGTGTTTGTGTGTTTGTGTGTGTGTGCTATTTATTCTAGTTTTTCTATTAGCGCAGCATCTGACTAATCCCTTTCAGAGGGAGAAGAGAATAATCTGCCTTTGTCTCTTTTGTCACTGTGTGCATGTCTGTGTGTTTTTCTAAGTGTATTGTTTGCCTTTGTGTATCTGTTTCTGTTTGCAGTGTCTGTGTGTGTGTGCTTGTGTGTTTGTGTGTAGCCGCTGTATATGCATGATTGGATACTACAGTTATTCTGTAGGTGGTTCAATCAGGTTGTTATTAATTAATACTTTTATTTTCTAATATGATTTGAATTTAATGAGTAAAAGTCTTTGAGAACAAATACACAAAAACACATTGTATGTGTGTTTAACATGTATGTACAGGAATGTGTGTGAGTGTGTGTGAGTGTTATCCAGCAAAAATGTGTCTGTGAGGTTCGTTCATTACAATAGACAGAATGTCGAGTGCTTATTAATTACGAAGGACATATTTCATATTTAATTTTGGCTTTCACTGGCCTATTAAAATCCTCGACTATAATTAGCCCAAAGAGACTGCAGTCATCTGGAGTGCGTCTGTGTGTAAGAATGTGTGTGTGTGTGTGTAAGAATGTGTGTGTGTGTGTAAGAATGTGTGTAAGAATGTGTGTGATCATTTCATCCTTCATCAGTGGACATATTAAATGGAGATGAGGATCCCTCCTGCCAAGAACAGAGTCATAATGTAACAGTAATGATAATAATCAGAGAGAGAGAGCGGCGGAGAGAGAGAGAGAGAGAGAGAGAGAGAGAGAGAGAGAGAGAGAGAGAGAGAGAGAGAGAGAGAGAGAGAGAGAGACAGAGAGAGACCATCTAATCCACTAGTGATTAAATGGGTAAAAAGACTTCTTGCACAATCAATGTGCTGATTAAGACGACAGGGAGACGAAGAGGGGGACACTTTTAAAGAGACTCCTCAGAAGAACAGTGACAACTGAATCCACGACTGAGGCGAATTCACGCTTCACAATTATTAACCCGATTTTCACCTTGTGAACATGTTTTGAAGTCGCGGACAAAAGCACAAGATCAGAGTCGAGATCTGTAATCGTCATGTGTGAACTCCTCACAGACGGGATCCAGGCTGTTCGCCGACAAGTCACAGACCAGATTTGTAGAGCAGGACTACAAATCTAGGAGGTGAAGGTGATGAAGACGATGAAGGTGATGAAGGTGGACCTCCTCCTCCTCCAGAATAAGAATCACAGTTTATTGCCCAGTAGGTTTTTACATACAAGACATTTGCAGCGGTGCGTTTGTCAGGGTGCAAACGCAAACGATAGCTACGTGTGTTTTATATTTTTAAATTAAATCAATCACCAGTGGTGAATCAGTCCGATGATCCAATCAGAGTGGGCAGGTAACCTCTGACCCCGCCCCCTTCAACAAGAGCAGAACAGCAGAGACGTCCCCCGAGACTCGAGATGATGAAGTGGAGCTCTGCTTCACTCAGCAAGGATCTTTAATTTTTGTACTTATACCTTAAAGGAAGTACTTATTTTCACTAATGTAGAAAGGTTCATGAGCATTTGTACTTCTTGAGTTCTTCCTCCACCACTGGTGAAATGATCCTAGAAAAATGATATTGATACTTCAAAGTGAGGAACTGATTTGATCTTTCTCATCTCTTCATCTCTGATCAGAGGAACTCGAGCGTCTCCTCCTCCTCCTCCTCCTCCTCCTCCTCCTCCTCAACCACACGATGACAATGATCAACGGTTGTGTTACTGTGTTGATTGTCCATGTTTGTGTGTTGATGCGACCCGGTTGTGTGTTCAGAGTTTTAGTCTGTAGCGTCTGAGAGGGAGGAGATAACCACGGTAACAAAATGAGAACCATGAGGGAGGAGAGAGAGGATGAAAGGTGATAGACGTGATAAAGAAGAAGGAAAGTGCGAGATGTGAGGAGGTGCTGCCAGATGTGACAAACACAGTGATGAAGAGGAGGCGGAGGGGAGGAGGGGGGCGGGGGTGAAAATGAAAGGCTTTGTCGGGCTGAAGATGGAGAGAATAAAGAGGAGAGGAGAGAGGGAGGGAGAAGGGTGAGAGGATAATCTCCCTCCCTGTCTTTAGTATGTCCCCTGCAGGAAAGACTGGAGCACAGCAGCCTCCAAACCTTTTACTGTATACACATAAAACTCTGTCACACACACTTTGTCACAAGCTGAAAAACACCCCCCCCCACACACACACACACACACAGACACACACAGTGTTTCAATCCAGCCGACTCAGCTCTGGTTCCACTACGCTGGTGTAATTGGAGCAGTGCAGCAGGAACATGAAAGCTAAATGTGATTAGCGGTGAGCTGGTCAGAGCCATGGATCCAGTGAGCTGATAAAAAGGCCTCACTCTGTGACTCCCATGTAAAAACTAATGGACGGAGTCGGGGGCACCACACGGCCGATGGATCAGGGGCATTAAGCAGCAGGGTCCTTCTGATATCATGTGATATCGATTGTTAAGTCGTCCGTTCAATATGTTCTGAGAATCTCTGAGGCCTGGGTGAGATTCAGTTATTTTACTTCTACTCTTTGTTGCTTTCAGGCAGTTTTGGGAGGAGGAGATCGGACATGCACTCCTTTTGATGCATTGTCTAATTGTTTATATTTTCACTATACCAACGAGGTCATGTTGTCAGTGTGTTTGCAGGATTAGGGGGGAAACTACAGGGAAGAGGAAAGAACCAATTCAATTGTGGTGCAGATCCGAATAAACCGGCAGATCCAGGAATGTTGTGTCACTCACTCCGCAGTGTTTCCCACAGAATTCATTCAATCTATGAAACTACAGAATTCATTCAATCTATGAAACTACAGAATTCATTCAATCTACGAGACCAAGGAGTGAAAGACAAGGTGTCACATGGGAGAAAGAACTGCATTGATGCCACATGCAGCGACTCCAGAGCTGCAGATTCAAACTGCTGTTATCATATGAATTGTTTCTGTCATTAATAACATCTTTACATGTATTATTATCACTCTTATTGTTTTCATTACAACAACTAGTCTGTCAGAGCTGAAACACGATGGTTACACCTCTCTCTCTCTCTCAAGTCTCGACCTTCTATGTCAAGAGCCCTGAGATCATGTATATTATGATTTGCACTTTACAAATAAAATGTAATCTAAGTGAACTTCTCAGAGAATTATTCATGAGAAACATCACACGTATTTATCGAGCTCCAGTCTTTCTGCGTGTGTGACCTGGTGCCGCCCGATGAGCGTTAAGGGCCTGTTCCTCGTCCTCGCCCCGCCGCTGCCTCTTTGGAGTGGAAGGGAACAAACAGCTGTTCATCTGTACGTCATCACAACCGTGTTAGTTCCTGTTCAAATCATGTGTGAAACGACGGATGATTGATCCAAACATGGCAGCCCATTTGTTTCCTGCCTCCTACAGTGGGACCCATAACACATGATTATTGGAGTGTTGCTGTGGCTGAGTTGGATGTCAGGCTGAGCACTTGGCAAAAAATGGCCTGGTTTTGTCTATAAATTATGTTGTTTATGGGCCATAATGACTTTATCGATGCCTTGTGGGTCATGCTTCATGTTGACGCCAAACCACCACAGCCCAGTGCTGTTCACTGGGGCCTTGTAGAACAGGCTGGTGAAATAAAACTGAATTCACTGAGTATTTGTTGTAATTTATGGGAAAGGGTGTGATTTGTTCTACACGGTGATCACTTTCTTTTTTTGTTTTCACGTTTGAACCGAACTTTAGAGAAAATGCAGCCGATAGAAGATCATCGTCTCTTGGAGAATCTCACACCTCTGCCAAAACCCGACCGACCCTTCAATTCAAATCGAGCTGCACCACGTCACACACACACACACTCATTAATATCAGCTCCATGGCCCAGATGTATTTCATCCAGATCCATAAATTATTCTCGGGGAAAATGGTGGAAATGTTTACAAATATGAAAGATTCATGGGTTCTTCCATGACCCGTCAGCATCCGTCCTCCAAGCTTCATTTGTGTAATCCTGCGTAAATACAACAAACACAGACGGGGGTGAAAACATAACCTCCTGGGTGGAGCTGGGGTTGATCCTCATACTGAGTCATACAACATGATATGGGGCAGTGGATAATTAGGGACAGGGGGGTGTGAGTGGGTGAAGTGTGTGTGAGCACTGACTCACATCAGACCTAACGGTGTCTGGGTCAGTGGAGTGTCGACTCGTTTTTTTTAACCCCGGACTCGTCGGTAAGTGACGAGTGTGTCGCTCAGAAATCAGCTGCAGAGACGTTTCCTCAGCGTCACCACACGGAGGCACAGAGGCAACATCTGCGTGCCTGTGTTTAAAGCCCAACAGTTGGTATCTGCTGTGTAAGGTCGGTCGATGTACGGGCAGCGAGCGTCAATTCTGTTTTGACTGTTTTGTGTTTGCATTTGGGTCAGAGATCGATCCCGCGACTCGAACCCTTCAATCCACGGTGAAAACTGAAGCAGAGACATTCAGAGGAGCTCCAGGGAGAATAAGTGCAGCTGTGGTTCAAACGCAGACTTCATCCCCTGGTCCGAGCCGCGATAGACACCACGTGGCGACGAGTGTAAAAGAAAGAAAAGAAGCCAGAGAAATGAGAAACAGACGAAGAGAGGAAACAAAAAACAGGAAGAGGGGTGGAGGAATATCAAGACAGATGATAATATCCCAGCATTCACCTCTTCCACTTCCTGGTCTTTACTCCTCAGCTTTGTAGCCTCACAGGTCGTTTTATGAGGGAGACAATAATAATAATAAAATTAAAGTAGAAATGTTGACAGCTGGTTTTAGGACCCACGATGTCAGTGTTTTCTACCATTAGCTCTGCAGAGGAGGTTATGTTTCCACCCCTGTCCACCGGTCTGGGGCTTGTACGTTCGGGTGTTTTCTGGTGAAAGCTGCTGGACAGATTAACATGAAGCTGGTGGAAGGATGTAAAACGGGTCAGGGGAAGATCCTGGTAAGTTTTGATGCAGATCCATATTGAGATGGAGCATTTTTCTACATTTTCCATTCAGATTATTCAAAAACACATCAAATCAATGCTAATTTGGACATTTTACTGTTGACATGACATTAGTCTTCTAAGACTAATATCTTTATCTTTCCTACGTGATGGTCACTTTACCTTTCACCTGTTTACTATCTATCTTTTCTGCTCTGTCCATCCATCAGTGTGTCCATCTCTTCAACCCAGCACTGACACATCCATCCATCTCTCTGACTCTCTGATCGACAGACCACATCCTACAGCCGTTAGCATCCTCGTCCGAAGCACTGATCACCCCCCCACCGGGGGACAACGAGAAGGTGAGCACAATTTTCTAGCTGCGTAAAAAGAGTAGAAACAAAAACTATAAGATAGAGGTCAGTCAAATATCTTATTTGAGTGAAACTCTGGGCATTCATCCTCTTCTGCTCTAGCAGCCTTTACTCCCGTTCAGCCACGGAGAGCTCAGTGTTCCAGCTCATCCCACAGGTGATGGATGAGCTGGAGGTCAGAGCTCAGAGCAGGCGACTCAGCTTCTCTCACTTCTGAGACAACGTGAGAAGAAAACCACCAGAACAAAAGTGCACAGTGTCCGTGAACTTCTGCACCGCCATCACCTGCCTCTTCCATCATCTCCTTTTCAGTTATGCAGCTGTTTTAATATGCAAGTTGATTTTTAAGTAATTTATGATGAATTTGAGCTGCTATTACAATAGTTTGAGCGACTGGACGACTGGAATCCCTGAGGGGATGAACAAAGTATATGAGCTGCACTTAATTTAAAGCCAGTCGACAGTAAAGAAATATGGACGACGTGTCTCCACTTCCACCAAATCACGAGTCAGTCTCAGCTGCCAATCAGGATGTTTTAACCAGTTTTAATAGCATCAAATAACTAATTAAAATCAAACTTATCAGACAAAACAAACATCTGTGTGATAAGAACTTCCTGACACGACAGGAACCATCTTTGACAAACATTTATTTAACGTCTAAATGACTCTTGTCCCGTCCACCGGACTTTTAGAGCCACGGTCATGTCGTTCATCTGGATTGACCGTCTGCACATCGAGACACTAGAAGGACACTCAGAAAGAACATGCGTCCCCCAAAAGCTAACGACTGAACTCAAATCTGTCTTAATCTGGATCCACTCCAAAAGTGAATTCAGTCATTTTTAAGTAACTCTGCCGCCGGACAAACAAACGACAGCGTGAACAGGACCTCCTCAGAGAAAGTAATCAATGTGATTCGATGACCTTTTTGTTTTTAACACTGCTCCTTTATTGAATTCTGGCTGTGCCATCATTTGACCACCGTGCTCACTTGGAAAGGTCAAACAAATACAAACAGTTGGTATCACACCACTGAGCCTGTTCACTGCTCCTCCTCAGAGGCTGCAGGAGGAATCACAGCTTTCAAAGGGCATGTTTAACTGAACACTGGCGGCCACATGTTTCCGGATGACGACTGGACCGCAGCCAGATGTTAGCTCAAAGACTCCGGAGACGCAGTGGGCGGGAGCTCTTATCTGCTAAAGAGCGACTGAACATGAGACGGCTTTATTAGCCCCCGTGCCTCCAAGTCCACACATCAACAGATCGGAGTACGGACTGAGGCTAATGTGGAAACACATTAGGTGTAGTTCAGCCCTGATAGCTGTTTAAAAAGAGATGAGCATGACTGATAACCGAGGGAGGAGAGAGAGTGATTGATCTGCTGACTCAGCTCAGGCTCTACACACAACGAGGAGAACGAGGGTTTGATGAGGTTTCTAAAGACGTGATGAGGCTGCGATGACCTGGAACCACCGAGCGACACATCAATTACACAAAACACATCAATTACACAAAACACATCAATTTAAGATCAAGATATTTTTCCTTCATGCTCTGAGATGCAAAGAGAGGATGCAGGTATCTGACAGAGGTCAGAGGTCAGCGGCAAACTGGAGGATAGTCGACTAAATATCGATCTAAATAAAGGAGGTTTCCTGAACTGCTTAAAAAGGATTTTTAAAGATATTCAAAGCTGGCTGCTCCAGCATTTCCTCCTTATTGACCGGACGTGGGAAATGGGGAGAGAAAACTATGATAAGTATGATTAAAGGAAATAATTGTGCACCTGCAACTATAGGTAAAAAAAATGTCAATCAACAGAAGTTAAAATCCAGTGACGGTTACAAATCGATACCTCAATGCTAAGTTAGCTGTTAGCTACATGTACAGGTACCAGTGCACCGCTGACACATGATGTAACAAACCATAACAACTTGTGTCCCTATGAAAGACGATCGCTGTGACGCACTGAAGCAGCGTGTAACCACCACGTCGTGTTGGGGACATGCACGGTGAAGAGCTCATTAAGATTTAAACCAGGATAAGATGAACTGAGGAGAAACGATTACAAATTAATAAGTAATAGTAGTAAAAGTTTTCTCGGTGCTCTCCCTACTTGACCCGGCGACGGCGAGCGGCTCTGTGGTGACCTCTGAGTGACCCCTGATTGGTCGATGGAGACATTCTGGGTTTGACGTATCGTGGGGAGAAAATACTTCTTATTTTTTGTATCTCTGTTTGTTTCACTAAAGCTGCGTGATGAGTAGAACATTTATGACTCTTAACTTCTCCAGTGGGGCGACTCAACCTCTCATAAAGAAATCGGACTTGTCCTGGACGAGCGGACGCTTCTTAATGTTGAGCTGCTTCAGCGTTTTCTAATTCCACCACTTCTCTGAGTAAATCAGTGAAGCACTTTGCCCCTGGCTTCATGGAATAATTACTCTGTAATGAGGGGGCTCTGGGGAGCGGGGGCATTACCAGATAAATCAAACGACGCTCAGGATTTTCTTTCAAATGTGTCCCGGGGGTTTCTACTGCGCTTAAGAGACCATTACACTGCAAGAAAAGACACGAGCGCTTTTTATAAATCAGGTTTAATAATGTGATAAATCAAGTTTGAGCCAGGTCAGTGAAGCCTCGTCATAAAACTGCTTTGTCCTCAATTAATTTAGGTTGATAATGTTTTTCTTCTTTCAAGAAATGGTAGAAAAATGAATATCAATACAACTAGACATCATTTCTTTCTGGCTGAGATCATGTTTTCGGAGATAATGTCTCTATGAAGTGAGCAGCAGATAGAAATGTAGAAACGTGCGAGCTGTGGTTTCAGGCAGCGTGGGCGGTGCAGCCGGAGCCACTGGTGTTTTTTCGAGCGGGGTTATGAGATTTCAGGCTCCTGTGGAGCAAACAATGTAGAAACACAAACACTTCTGCTCAGAAGAATTCAGCGGACGCCTCGAGCAGAGACGGGGCCACTGAAATCAAATGGGACCATTTACTGGAGATAAAAATACAAACCATGCGACACGTTTAGAACGACTATAATATCACTATTAACTCCACGAAAGGTCAAAGTCTGTTTTACACATTTTCAAACTGCACGCTGACCTCCGTGTGGAAAAAGCTCCTGCGTGAACGTCCCAGATCTCGTAGTGAAATGAAATCAGCAAACTGCTTCTTCCAGAGTCGAATCCAACACCAGAGACCAGGCTGCGTTTTACTGTCTGAGCCCCGAGAGACAACCAACACTTTGTGTTATTGTTCCTGACACGTGTGGTTACTGCCGGTTTTCCATGTTCAAAGACATGTGCAGTGTAAAAATCACCCCCTCCCAAATATCATTGAAAAGTGTTTGTTCAAACCGAGCCCAGCAGGTTCGGAATCAACACTCAATCCAAAACTCTTCACACCAGATGCAAAGTGCAGCAGCTTCTCTTTCACGTTGCTTCTCTCTTTGCTGCTGACATGAAACAATGAGGCCTTTTAGAGGTGGGCCGACCGCGCGCCTGAAAAAAGGAAGTGGCTGAAGCAGCTCAGGCATCAGCACCTGGTTAAAATCCCATTCGACAAACACACACACGCACACACCATCCTCACTTCCTCTCTCCACACTACAGATAGTTCTATTAATGGCCTCGGGGAGGACATGGTGCCACATCTCATGTTCCCAGACGTGCACACACACGACGTGGACGACCAGGGAGAGAGAGAGAGAGAAAGGGTCTGGAAGCATGTGAGGCAGTTGTCGCCTCTCATCTCCTGTCGTGTGTGGAAGCTGCTCGGCCTCTTCCACCGAGTGGAGGAGACGCTCTTGTTACTGCGTTCACTTCCTCTCACTTCACTAACATCTTCACAGTCAGAGGGAGAGACGCATCCGGACAGAGCGAGGGAGGCAGAGGAGGAGGTGAACAGGAGAGGAAGAGTGTTAGCGTGGGCGTGTGGCGAGCATCAGTACATACACGGGATTTAAACATAAACATGTTAAAGGCCTCTGTTTGTGTAGGTGTGTTGTTTTCCTCCTGTGAGAGTTGTAAGTGTGGGAGTGTGTGCACGTCTTTCCTGTCGGTGTCAGCCCGGGGGTTAGGTTCTCTCTCATCGCCGGGACACGACTTCACAGTGAAATGTGTTCGTAGAGCGGCAGCGTTTGTTTTAATGAGCTGAAACGTTCCAGAGGTTCATCACGGAAACGCTCCGATAGTCTCTGCTGCCGCGACCTCAGCGGTAAATGGACCATGATGTTGTTGAGTGGCTTCATCTGCTCATCGGTCACTCTACTGTTCTACTGTCGCTATGTCTACAACCAGGAGCTTTAGACTGGTTCTTAAATCAATAATATAATATGATATAATAATAACACAGCGGTAGAGTCGGACAACTAACGTCCTCTTCTCATCAGAGCGGAATCTACACAACAAGGGAAAATAATATTCTGAATTAAGAAATAACGGCACTGCTCTTCTACTCCTTCTATACCGATGAGAGCAAGAACAGAACAGAATAGAATAGAACTCTAAAGTGGAAAATTGTCTTTGTCTCAATCATAAACAAGCAACAATGACACAGTCATGGAAACAAGCGACAGCAACATAAACAACAAATTCAATGATATTAATTTTCTTTTCTACAAAATCTATAAAATAGGACAAAGTGCTGAATAAATGGCTCCGAATTTCACATAAAACTACGATTGGATTGCAAATGATATGAATCTTCAGATCATTTCCTGAACTGATCAGTTATTCCTCTGTTTTCAGAAATGTCAGAAAAAGAGTTGAAAGTCTCCGATGTTTCTTTGAATATCTTGAAAACCTGAAAAGATATAAAACAGAAAAGCTGGAGCTTCTGTTGTAAATGTTTGTGACGTTTTACTTAATCAATGATGACGAATCAATTATTAAAATTGTTTGACTTTGTGTTAAAATATTCCCGGACTCCTTTCTATTTTATTTACTCATAAAAACATTTGGCAGAAATTACATTTACCATCATTTCAATTCCGAGCTTCTGATTAACAATCCGTGAAAGAACAATAATTTCTCATATAACCATTAATTATCAATGGGAAAAGAGCATTTTCCTGAAAAGGCAGTTTCTAGTTTCGCACTGAAGGGAAATCCAGATCCACTTATTGACTGGTTTGAATAGAAAATGAATCAAACCCCGGTGGACTCTTTAATCTAATGAGATTAACGAAGCATTTCTAATCCACCAACAAGCAGGACGTTTTTCAGCTGCGTGAAACCTCCCAGAGCTTCAGCCTCCAGACGCGTCTCACTGCCTGAAACTCAGTGTTAGGGTCAGAGTCTCAGTGACACCTCCATGACCGGGACTCTAGACGTCTCACTCTTCCCATAAACTTTAGCCGGGAGTCACGATAATCCTGTCACACCCCCCGGCCCCCCCCCGGTCTGTGGATGTGTTTCTGTGACAGAGGGAGCGGTCTGTATTTCACTGAGCATCCAGTGTAATGACACTGTTTTATCTAATAAGATCAGCAGCTCCGGGTCTAATCCTCCAGCCACCTCCTCCACTGTCACAGATACAACATTAGCATTTTTATGGCACGGCTACGGTGCACGAATGTCACCGTGATTTCTGACATCGTCTTCTATTACTCTCATTACGGCGCTGGGCTACAATGACACTATCGCTGGGAGGAAATAGAAGCTATTGAAGTGTGCTTTGTATTCCGGCACCGAGACACGCGCAGACTGAGAGAGAGTCGCTCAGCTGCCGTCAGAGGGTACAAACAGCCCAGTGGAGCGTGTACGTCAAGGTCAAGGGTTCAAATCCCTCCACCTGCCGGAGGATCAGAGGGAAACTGAGGCAGAACGGAGGCAGACCTGCATTTCAACTCGTTTCAATATGAAGAATCTATGATAAACAGCCTGATAACACATCCATCCACCAATTTGAGCCTGGAGTATTTTGATGGACTTGGAAAAGGTCACATCTCTGAGTCAAGTGGTTTCCTGGAAAGAATAATGTTTCCATGATTCACTGAACGAGCTCAGACAGACGAGCGACACATTTGTTTACAGATACTTTAACGTTATTTCTTGACAGTGTCACTCGATTGAAGAATCAAACTCAACTTCACACATATTTGAGACTAATAAGAAACAGTTTTGTGGTGTTGCAGTTTCCCTGAATTGTCTAATTAGAAGTTTCTTCTCCTGATTAAGCTGCCGTAGATGTCGGATCTACTCCGGGAGTCATTAGTTAGAGGTGAGCGCTCGAGCAGCTACGGGCCCCAGATGACTTGTAAACACGATGTGAGATTAACAACAGCTCTGCCCTTAATGTGGATAACCTCTTGTTTTGAATCAATCCCAGGAGACGATCCACCCAAACGCCTGGCAAGACACCAAAAGGTCCTCGAAGACACTTTATCACACTTCCAGAGGACAGAGCTCATATTCTCATCTGCTAACTCTGCGGTTAAAGTCAGGTTAACAGCTATCAGGCGGAGTCTCCGTCAGTCTCCGGGCCAAAATCTAATCAGCCGCTCTCAGATGGGAACTCCAGACATTTGATTGAAATTTGCTGCCGGGCCCCCTGGTAACATGTGGATGACATTTCTAATTCAAGGCCGATGTTAAACTTAGAGAATACAAATATATCAGGACGACAGAGAGGAGCCACACACGTAGAAGACGCAGGTGAAGAAGACAACTTGGAAGGACGACGAGAGATTTTGCCGATCTTCACAGACGCTAATGCTGCTGCCGCCTGGTTCCCGACACTCCGAGCTAACTGACAACGACCTGCGACCTCGGTTCCTCCTGCTCCGACAACACGACACCGAGTCAAGAGCTGAGATTATACGTGTGTGGACAACATGGGAGGTTATTATCACTGTAATCGGTCACATTACAAGTTGCACCACAAAGACACAGGTGTGACAGGTGTCTCATCTCAAAGGGGAGAGGCAGCCAGTCGGCAGCCGGTCGGCAGCCGGTCGGCAGCCGGTCGGCAGCCAGTCGGCAGCCGGTCGGCAGCCAGTCGGCAGCCGGACTGAGGAGAGTGCGTCGTGTCAATCAGCGGCCGGCCCCTTCACGATGAGTTGTAAGGTTGTTCTAATGGGGTCAGCCGGCTCTGCCCTCATTCCACTCTCTGAGAATTATGTCTCGACAGCACCATGGAATCTATCGGTCCAAACAGCCCGGGCTATTTCTGCCCACGCTGTCATGCACGGAGCAGAAGGGATTATTACTGAGACTTCATCAGGATCAACACGCACGCACGCACGCACGCACACGCACACACACACACACACACACACACACACACACACACACACACACATCATGGACTTACACAAACACACAGAGTCATCACTACATACTATTATGCACACAAATGGACAAGGCTCTGGGTAATGTCCGGCACAAACTCGCTTTACTTCAAAACTTCCACAAGAGGAACCCATTCATGGGCCAACGTATAGGTGTGTGTCTGTGTGTGTCTGTGTGTATCTGTGTGTGTCTGTGTGTGTGTGTCAGCTGATGACATCTAAAGCAATGATGGGATCTTTAACCTCTCCTATAATGGCAATCATGATGGCAGTGAGGCAGCGATGAGAGGAGGACGGCACAGCAATGATACTTATGACAGGCACCGGAGAGAGGTCAGGTGAAGAGTGGGAGGAGACGGCTAGATGAGGAGATATGGGGCCAGGAGGAGGTGAGGGGGGGGGGTCAGGGCGAGACAAGGAGGAGGAGGAGAGGGGAGGAGAGGGTAAAGGGGTAAGAGTGAGGCGGAGGACACCGCAGGGGAGCGTGAAGGATAGAGGGAGGAATGACGTCCGGGACCAATGAGTGAAGAGGTGGAGGAGAGCCGGGGAGAAGGAGGAAGAGGCGAAAAGTCAAATGCACGGAGGGACGCAGGTGAAGGACTGACAGATGGATGGAGGAAGGTTAGAAGGCCGGGGGTGGCGGTGGCAGAGACGGAGGTGGTGAGGCAGAGGTGGAGGACAACATGAAGAGGGGACAGGGAAAGAGATGAAGGGAAGAGGATAATCTGGAGAGGATATAAGGGGGTCTCGAGGAAGAGGAGAGATAAAGGGACGGATCAAGCAAAAGGGATAAATCGAGAGTTCCTTCTTTAAAACCTCTCCAGTAGAAGAGGAGATTGGCTGAAGATATAAAATCGAAAGGAAGAGAAGGAAGAATGAGAAGAGGGAAGAAGTAGAGAAGTATGGGAGGACGAATAAAGGAATAGAGGATGAGAGAAGGAATTGAGGACAGGACGCAGGGATAAACAAGCCAGTGAGTCATTAGAGTTGGATCAGAAACTAAGCTGGAAAGGCAATTGGTCTGGTTTGGTCTGGCCCGGCCCAGTGACCCCCGACCCTCGTTAACCTCCTTGCTCCCGGGGCCGTTCGGGGACAACCGGCTGGACCGAGCCGGATACTGGAGGATTAGCTGCTGGTTGTTCAGTCTTACTTTAAATATAACGGAGGCGTCCTGCCGGCTCACTGGGATGTGCACCGTCTAACCCGTGGGTCTGAATCCGGTGGGCCGCGGCGTCAGCGCTCACAGTGACTCAGACTCTTCAATTCAGGTCATCAAACACAGTACTCAGGTTTAAACACCGACTCTGAGGGGTTGTCAATGATCTCTTTCTGTGCTCTGATGTGGACGAAACAGCATCGTGGTCCAAACTGTTCTGGCCGATGAGATTTGAGCTGCAGGCCGACGCCCCAAACAGAAGCTGTGCTGAGAGTTCTCTGTTTTTCTGAAGCTCCCGGAATCTCTGCAGATTATTCCGTCAAGTAATCCGGTGCAATGTGACACAGCTGGCGCGTGTCGCCCTGAGCAGGTGCAACAAGTCAGAAACCCGGTCCGGAGGAACGTCTCTCCGAGGCCCGGCGCAGGGGAACACGTGCAGTTGGACCCAGCGCTCTGCTGTGCCGTTACACTAATCCCCACTTTAACCCAATTTCAGAGCTTAAAGCTGAAGAGAATGCACCAGAATGTCCATTTTAATTGTCCCCTGCACTGAAAAAAGACTTTTATATTTATTTATTTTACATCACAGTCATTTTGCAGAGTTTTAGTGTTTTTTTTGTCTGAAGCTATTTTCCCCCCCAAACACTGCAGGGGCAGTCGAGGGCTTTTATTTGACACGTTCAGCAAAGTGTGAACGCGTCAGTCGAATGCTTTCTGTAAGTCAGGATGAGGTCCGAGTACAAACCACTTTCTCTTGTGTTAAAGTGAATGATGGAAACAACGGACGTTTACAGACACTAAACGATCAAATGTAGAATCTCTTGTTCACCATGTTCTCTGCCTGTTAGACATCACATCAAGTTCACGTCACGCTGATTTGGAACCAAAGGCATCGGCTTCACTGTGCTGACGATGATGATATTGATGGAAATGTCTCATGTTTGAGCTGCGGCCACTTCTGAAGTAACAGCAGCTGAGAATGTGAAGTTGGTTTTGAAGCACATACGCTTGTTTAAAATTATTTTTCATATTCAAGAGATTTGAGTCTTGTTTTTTCTTCTAAAACTGTCCCAAACCTCAAAAACCTTCAAATCACAACTGTATAGAAGAGATGAAATAAACGACAAATACTCAATTATCAAATTATATTGATTTACTGAATAATTGACACCTTTTTTCAGACTAATAGATTTTTGTGATGCACGATAAAACAGTATTATTGACAGCAATGAGGTCATGTGATCTGATCGAGGTAAAATGAGCTTAATGTTAAAATAATGAAGAACATTGTGAAAGAGTGAGTTGATAATAACGAGGTGAGCTCTCCTCCTCCTGAGCTTTTAAATGGATGATTGATGTTCAGGTTTAACTTTGCTTTATCTTCTATGTTCACCAGTCTGCTGCTGTAACACGGCAGATTTCCAAAGTAATAAGGGACCAATAAAGGATTTTCTTATCTTGAAAAATGACATTTTAAAACGTACTGTCCCACTTTACCTCTGAAGTCTGGATCAGACAGTTTGATCATAATCATCCTCTTCAGTCTGTCGAGTCTCAGATGAAGCAGAAACACCAATAAATACTTATCTGAAAGCTGTTTGCTGTTCGCCGGTGTCGTAATGTGGGAAATTACCTGCAGGAGCATTTTGTGGGTGGTTGATCATCTTGTTCTGACAGACACTTTGGCAGGAAACCAACCATTTTATTTACAAAGACATCGAATTAAGATTTTATGAAAACAAACCTCATTTATTGATCCCTGAGGGAAGAGTGAGTAATTATATCAGAGAAAAGAGGCCGTTGGATTGGTTAAGGAACAGCTGTAAATGATGTGAGTTATACGCATCCACAGAAACACTTCCACTTTGAGAACATGAGGTGCATTTTGTCCCTGAAGGAAACTGATGGGAAATAAAGCCACTGAAGCTGCATTGTCCTTTTTGGGCCAAACTTCTTTTGGCGTTTGCCTAAATCCTTCCAACCATCGCGGAGAATCTGTGTGAGGTTTGGTGGAAAGACAGAGGAGGAGCTGAGGCAGAACGCAAATCCACGATCAATATTCTGCTTCTGTAATCCACAGCTCTCGTTTCTAATGGACGGGGTGGAAACAGCTCGCTCGCACAAAAGCTTGTGTTGAGAGGATAATGAACAAACGCACATCGATACAAGGGATGAGGATTTCGTTCCTTCTGTTTCCAAGAGCAGGTCGAAGGTCAAGAACTGAACTGAACTCATGTAAACAAAAGAAGACGATTACTTTAGAAATGTGAGAAACACTGTGAAGGAGCATGAGAGACTGAGCTGCAGCAGCACTTTGCATAACCTTCAGCTGGAAGCCAAGAAACCAACGACTCCCCGAGATCCAGTCCACGACTTTATCTACATATTTCATCTAATAGTGACTGAACTGAACGCTGGTTATTACCCATGATCCTCTGCTTCCTGAACCAGAAGAGCTGCTGCTGCAACAAATCCACCAAACTCTGTTCAGAATCCTTCATGTTTTAACAGTTTCCTGCTTTCTCATGTTCACACTCACATCAGACTCACTTTCATCAAGCTGCTGTTAAAAGGTCAAAAAGCTGCTTAGTGTTGATTGAAACTTGAAATGGTGGATTGTTGTGGAGAAGCTGTCGAGAGGACGGACTGATTCATTAAACTTCACTCAAATATCTGGACTTTACTGACATCTCAGGTTTGACTTTGTTGTTGTGAACATTACAGTTACTGCTCTGAAACCAAAATATCCCATTTTAAAAATAGAATAAGATTAAATAGAACTTCCAGCATGTGGCTTCCACACAATGAGCAGCTGGTGAACGAGCCTGGTGAGTGTAAGGTGGAGGAAAGTCTCGTATCAGTTAACGTACTTCAGCTCCTACGGGTTCAAATGTAAATGAATGTGTGCATAACAGATATGTTATTTTTTACTGAATACAGAGGTCTGATCATCAGGAGGCCACTTAGCTGGGGACGCATGGCGTGACTGAGCGCTGCCGACACAATTCAGTTCTGTGTCAAGTAAAGCGTGCATTTAAACACACACACAGACACACACAGGCTTTCTGACAGACGAGTTAAACTACGAAAGTGGATTGTAAAATATTCCGGAATGTGCACGTGAAGGTGAATCCTGAATGATTAAAGACGGCCTCATGACGAGTGCCATTAAACTCCTCTTCCTGGTCCTCAGCGGGGACGTTCACACACAGTGTCGTGCAAACACAGCTTTTCATTCCGCTGCCACGGCAGAGAGAGATGTGGACATTCACCTTTCAGCTGCCGTTACAGCTGCCGCGAGATGTGTCATTTGGTCAACTGTGTGTGACTGAATAAGCCTAAAAGACCGGTTAAATACTTCAGACCCTCTCCTTTGAAACAGCGTAATGACACATAATATAGGAGGGTATTCATATAGCGTTTAATGGACGCTTTCATCTGGAACACCTTGCAGTTCCTTGAGTGCAGACATTTTACGACGGCCCCCGGGGGGGAATGGAGTGGTGGTGTAATCAGCTGCCGACCGAGCTGCAGCACACAGAACAAAGGCTTCAATTTCTCCTGTACAATAAATATTCATCACGGTCCAATGTCGCCAAATGTCGGCTTTTCAAGGAATAAGAAAACACCGTGAAACAACCTTCATGTCAACGCGTCGGTGACATAAGAGGAGATAATTCAACGTTTGTCTCGGGTTTCTTTGAGAAATTTATCAGGTTATGACGTTAATAAAACAAAAATACTCACTTCACTGTCTTTCTCAGGTTAAATCATGAATTCAGATTCAGGCTTTAAACTGTTTGAATGTCTGAATTTGTTTGATCTATTTAAATTGTCTTTGGAAATGTTAAAGATTAAAATACTGATAAAATAATTTAAAAAAACATCACCAAAAACAGAAGCTGATAATGAGAAGAAAATAAGAATTAAATATCTTCAAATAATGAACAAACCACTCGATGGAAAATGAAATAGATTTAATAATGAATATGATCATTCGTGGACTTAACTCACGTCACAAATGTTCAGGAGCAAAGTAAGTTGAGCGTGATCAAGTTCCCTGACACAGATCAACGTCCCTGTGAATAATGTGGACGGTTATGTCAGTCACCAGGGAGCGAAGTCAACAATACCATCTGCCATCAGGACGCCACACTGGTTAAATGAGCTTCCATCAGAGCAAAGAGTAAAGAGACGCGTCCTGGAGGAAATGGCCTCCAACCTCTGAGGAGAAGAATACTGAGCTAAAACTGAAACTGTCATTTCGTTTCCTACCAAATGTTTGTTGGCTCACGTTCATTCTGGACCAACTCGTGAGCGCCCCCTATATGAATATTGCAAATCCTCTGGTGCAAGTCTGCGCCGAATAAATGGAAGCACAACATTTCCCAGCCTCGTCTTTTCAATCCAGGTTCAAACGCTGCTTATGTACACATCAGAATTTACATATAAACACATCAGCATTTTGAGGTGAGAGTGCACGTGCGCACACACACAGTGCAGTGTGCACAGCGTTCTCTGAGCTAACGACAGGTAAAGATGTTGATCTGCAGATTCACGGGAAAGAGGTTTGAACAGAATGTAAATATCTTTTAAGCCTCTTCTGCAAAACATATTTATCTGAGGTTTATTTCTCTCCCTTTTCTTTTAGTCTCCCACATCCCTCTCTCTTTCATTTCCACCTCCTCCCTCTCACTTTGCCTTTCCTCACCTGTCTTCCGTCTCGTTTCTCAGCCTCCACCCCCCCAATCTCTCCTCCTTTTCCTCCTCTCTCCTCCTCTCCTCCTCCTCCTCTGTCCATCCATCAGCGCTGTCAGTGTGTGACAGATTAGCTCTCGTCTCACCGTTACCATTTAATGACCCGGCCTTACATGGAGACACTCACCCATGAAACTCAGTGCATCAAACATGACATGCAGCTCGTAGGGTGTGTGTGTGTGTGTGTGTGTGTGTGTGTGTGTGTGTGTGTGTGTGTGTGTGTGTGTGTGTGTGTGTGTGTGTGTGTGTGTGTGTGTGTGTGTGTGTGTACCATGATCTGTTCCTGTAGACTGAGTGAAAACTCAGTCAATTAAACAATGACGTTTACTCGGCACCAGTCCTTCGCTCTGTACACACGCACACACACATGCACACACACACACACACGCACACTGATTATACCCACAAACTTGGTGCAAAATTAATTGACAGCAAGAAATACAAACACAGGAGATAAAAAGTGTCGCACACACATTCAGATGACCGTGTGAAGCACACAAATACAGACACACAAAAACAATACTGGAAATACACACAAACACACATCTCCACAGATATAGTGCTATTTTTATCTTGCTGCTGACAGCACCCTGTCCCACTGTTCACACTAAGCTGAGCCACATAATTGGCTGCCATCTATCCTCTCTCTGTCTTTCACCACTCTCTCTCTCTCTCTCTCTCTCTCTCCCCTTCTGTCTTTAATTCTGCCCTTCTCTCCATCCCTCCCTCTTCCTTTGTTATCCCTCCATCCTCGACTCGGTGGTAACCCCGGCAAGTTGTGTGTCTCTGGTGCTACAGCGGAGCTCCCATTTTCTGTCTCAGCGGGAGGCCCGAACCGCAGCAGAGCTGAATCACAGGCTGTGTTTACACTGAGGCTGAGGAGAGAGGGATGAGCGGGGGGGGGAGAGATAAAGAGATTCAAGGGGAGGAGAGGATGTAGGAGGACGTGAGGAGAATGAGGAGAGAAAGGAGTGTTTGGGAGCATGACAGAGACAAAGAGAAGAAGACAGACAGAAACAGAGAGGGAGATGTCTGAGGGAATTTATAGGTTCCTATCAGCCCTGTTATTTAACACCTGCTGGAGAGGAGGAGGACAGGAAGAGGAGAGGAGAGGAGAGGAGAGGAGAGAAACAGGAAGAGGAGAGGAGGAGAGGAGAGGAGAGAGGGAGAGAAACAGGAAGAGGAGAGGAGAGAGAGGAGAGGAAACAGGAAGAGGAGAGGAGAGAAACAGGAAGAGGAGAGGAGAGGAGAGGGGAGGAGAGGAGAGGAGAGGAACAGGAAGAGGAGAGGAGGAGGAGAGGAAGAGGACAGGAAGAGGAGAGGAGAGACAGGAAGAGGAGAGGAGGAGGAGAGGAAGGAGAGGAGAGGAGAGGAGAGGAGAGGAGAGGAGAGGAACAGGAAGAAGAGAGGAGGAGGACAGGAAGAGGAGAGGAGAGGAGAGGAGGAGGACAGGAAGAGGAGAGAACAGGAAGAGGAGAGGAACAGGAAGAGGAGAGGAACAGGAGAGAGGAGGAGAGAGAGAGGAGGAGAGGAGGAGGACAGGAAGAGGAGAGGAGAGGAGAGGAGAGAAACAGGAAGAGGAGAGGTGGAGGACAGGAAGAGGAGAGGAGAGAAACAGGAAGAGGAGAGGAACAGGAAGAGGAGAGGAACATGAGAAGGAGAAGAGAAGGAAGATGAAGAACCAAACCTGCTTATTAAATCCAAATCCATTTGAAATCTCTGACAAAGAGTTTGGCCTCTGAACATTATTATGCAACATATTGTTTAAAGTGACATCAAGAGTATTTGCATGAGTGTGTATATATATATATATATAAATAAAGGGTTAATCCTGGTGACCTGTCCGGCCTGAACCCCTCCTCTCAGCTGGTTTGGCTGCACCCCCGGAGGATAAGCGCTATAGATAATTCTCGAGGAACATAAGAGCTGCAGACATACGATTATTCTTTCATGGATTAAGCTTTAGATTAGATATTTTCTGATATATCAAGGAATCCTTTGCCTGAATTACCAATAAAATTTAACCATAACTTCCACCATCAATCTGTCAAACTGTTTCCCAAGCATCTTCTAAACAATACTTCACATTTACAAACGTACAAAAGAAAACAGAGCGGCAAGTTGTTAGGTCTGTATTTAAAAAAAAAAATCTATGTCCTCACGAAGATAGACGTCCACAGTGTGTGTGGGAGAGAGAGAGAGAAGCAGATGGAGGTTGCTATGAGGTGAATCCTCCGTAGAGTGTCCCTCCATTTCACTGTGAGAGGGTGAGAGGGAGAGAGGGAGAGAGAGGGAGAGAGAGAGAGAGAGGGAGAGGGAGAGGGAGAGAGAGAGAGAGAGAGAGAGACAGAGAGAGAGAGAGAGAGAGAGAGGGAGGGAGAGAGAGGGAGAGAGAGAGGGAGAGAGAGAGAGAGAGAGAGAGAGACAGGGAGAGAGAGAGAGAGAGAGAGAGAGAGAGAGAGAGAGAGAGAGAGAGAGAGAGAGAGAGAGAGAGAGCTCTGCAGCCCTCTCGTAGATCTGCCTGTAAAATCCCAAGTCTTTTAATCTCGAAGGGGACTGACACACACACACACACACACAGACACACACACAGACACACACACACACACACACACACACACACACACACACACACACACACAGACACACACACACTTTGGCCTTTGGGAGGCTCCACATGATTCAGGCCAGCAGCAGCAAAGCCTGAACACCACATGACAGACTGAGCTGCATCAGGAGCTAAATGAAACGCACGCTGTCAGGCCACGATCACAGACACTGGTTTGAAACGAGTCTGTTGTCGCTACTGACGCCGTTTGCAGAGAAATGATTCCACTGTCAATTCTGAGCACGTTTTCTTATTCATTCACTCTGGTTCGTAACATGGGAACACGATCTGACTGTTTCTTACTGTTTTTAATAGGATTTGTCGCCCTGACCATTTTCCCCTACATAACACGCACAGTTGTTGTGTTTTGTTCTCCTAAATCATACCACACCATCCATCAGCGAGCCGTCAGGTGTGACCTTCAACTTGACAAAGGAAAAGAGAGCGATAGGGGAGATGGGCAGAGGAATAAAAGAAGGGCAGAAAAGATAAGGGAGATAAATAAAAGAGGGATGGAGGGAGAGAGGCTGATCGACAGAGCTACAGAAACAGAGAGACAGAGCTGGATGTGATGAGCATTAGATCACTATCCTGCTGAGATTATCAGGCTGACATCCATATCGAATTTACACTGGAGTTGTGTCCTCACGCTCCTGGTTCTCAGGGCTGCCCGACGTTGGCTCATATTCAATTTCAACCTGACACATTTTAGCCTTTTCTCATTAATCTCCTCACTGTCACATCACACGTGAAGACTCGCTCCAGAGGCAGAAGAGGAAACACACCCATAGTTGCACCTATTTTTCTGAGCTTTTAAATTCTATTAGTCCAATCCTGAGTGAATCTTCACTTCCCTGAGCGGGAATCTGATTCGTCGTCTCACACAGAGACGGTCGCTGCCGCACAGTGGAGGAGACGAGACACATTGATTTGTAAAACTGTGACATTCACTGAAGCGTTGCTGAAGTTCAGGGAGAAGCTCTGTGATCGTGTTGGGTTTGGTTTGCTTTACACCGTCTGTCAAATATTTATATTTATAATGTTAAGGATTCCCATTGGCTCTCCTCTGGAAATACAGTACAAGCATCTTTCATGCTGCTCAAACTGCCGGTGTTTTCCATTATCAAGTCTCCAGCAATGACGTCAGCAAAAAACACACACACGACTAATTATGTTGTGTTACTGACTCATTGTTAAAACTGTATATCTGCTAAACACCAGCTGCTGAGTCGAGTGTCCGTGCGACAACAAACACACACATCAGCATCAAACACTAAACTGCTCGGCTTGTCGGTGCATGTGACTTTTAATTCACTGCAAACGTGGTGTTCGACCAGCTCAACGAATAAAGAATCCAAACTCCTGCCAGCGTCGGGGGTTTGGCCACAGTTTGAGATTCAACACCACTGCTAGTTTCCACATTAGTCTGACAAAGCAAAGGAAGTGCTATTCCTTATTTGGGCAGAAATGTGGGTCACACTTTGCTGATGTATTTAGAAAAAGCTTCATCACAACAAAAAGAATGAACAGAAATAAACTGAGGAGGAGGAGAGGTGAGGAAATATCACATCATCAGTGGCTTTTATGTGCGAGTCTTTAAAACAGACAAAGTAACAGCAGCTAATGAGATGAGATGAGGAATCAAAACTCAAATCCAGCTTTAGAATAATAGAACACGACAGAACATTTAAATACCGGGCTACACATCTTTATGTTCCACAGAGCTGTTGGGAAATTAGAGTAAATTGAGATAAATATTCATAAAGTTGTCTTTGCTTTCAGGAGGAATTTCTCTACATTACAGCAATTTAAAAAGGTTCATATGTCCTGAAGTGAATTAAAAAAGAAAACACCTCATGTGTCATCTCCACATCCGAGAAGTGAGAGCGGAGAGTAAATGAAATCAGATGATGAGAAGCAGGTCGTCGAGCTCATGTTTTATTTAAATGTACCGTCTTTAAATGTAACTTCGGCTGAACTGCTCCTCTCTGGAAATTCAAAAGATGCTTTGAGAACACAGAGCGGGAATAAATATGATTTTAAAACCAGATAAAATCATATAATTTAGTTTACAGCTTCAAAAAACATATTAGTGTGCAGTATCTCCTCGATAATAAACAATACACCTGCAGTGAAACCGCAATACACCCAAACCAACCAAGGAATATCCCAAAAGAAAGAAAAGCACCAAGTGAAAGCAGGCAGGGGGGGGGGCAGGACGGACAGATGGATGAAGAAACAGATGGGTGAATAGATGGAGGGATTGGGGGTATAGCTCTAGGCTGAGAGATTAAGCCACAGATTAATTGTTTAACCAGACGGGATGCAGAGTTTCCGCTGGGATGTAAATTACACATTATGATCTGGATATTTGTGACGGCCTCTTACCTGCTTATCTGTCACTGGTGTTACAGAACAACCCTTAATGGATAACAAGCACTGCTTCTGGAAGTAACTCGAAAGGTTACTCTGCAAAAAACTAACAAGCCGAATTACATCTGAAGCTGTTAGGAAAGGAAATGAAACATTGCTGCAAAGATCAGAACACAAACTAATTCGAAAGGGCAGGGAAATATTGTTTTTTGACAGAGCACAGCTCAAAAAAAACGAAATTAAAAGGGCATCAGCCAGTTTTGTTTCTTCGCTGCCAAGCAGGTTTAAGAACAGAGAGGTCTAATCATAGACACGCTGGATGGAGGCCAAAGTGCCAGTTGAATTACAAGACAGTGTAGCTGCCAGTGCTACTGTATACGAGGTCTGTTCGGCTCTCAAGGTCTAAATTAAACAGGGAAGCCCCAGAAATCCTACACGACTGGAATCTTTAACCAGAAGCTTCAGGATTTAGATCATGGAGCTTGTGGAGAAACAAGATGTGTGAGTATACAGCTGCAGTTATGTTTGATGCACTGATCATCGAGCGCCACCCTGTTATATGGGACTCGGTGCAGTCTTAATACAGGTGGGGGTCACGATGGGTGTCACCTCTACAACCACACGGCTCTGTCTTTATCCAAATATGGATTCTGTCGTGTTCGCAAGCTACGGTTTGAATTAGTAGTTTGATGGGGGCTGAAAGGTCCTGATTGACAGTTGAGACGGACTCCTCATTGGTCCAGGATGAGTATCAGCTGGACCTCGAGACTGCGTCCGCACTCCATGATCACAACTGTGCAGACGCTGACTCCGAATGCATCTTTATACACAATCTAAGGTTTGCACGATCAATGATGTCGACGCTGAACATGCTGAACAGCCAGAGATCCCAGTGGCTCAGTGTCTTCTACCAGCTCTATGCACACCAGTTGAACCTCACCACTGAGGCCAGTCTCTGTCTCACTGGTCCTGAGGAGGAAACGCTCATTAAGTCCTGACCACGTTTAAATCCACAAACTACAGCTGTGTTGAACTACGTGGAAGCTGTCCGTGGTGCTGACCCCTGATGTAGCTCTCCGTGGTCCTGAAACCTTTGCATGGCTCACTGGGTGTTATGGCCGTGCCGGAGTTCTGAATATTTCTAAAACATATAAATAAATAAATAAATACTTCTGATTCTGAACATCAACTGTATCAACTGTACTGAGACCGAACCAGCCCTCAGTGCCGAGTCTCTTTTACGTTCTGCCTGAGACTCAGAAAGCCTCAGGGCTCTTCAGGGCCACGAATCCCAGTTGAAATCCGTAAAGAACAAGCAGCTTGTTCGGATCTCTGTGGAGATATTCTAGGACAGGTCTGTCATGACTGTCTTTGGAACAGAGGCTCTCTCTCTCAGTCTGGTGTTGTCACAGTTTCCTAAACAGTCCCTGGTTTCTAATAGGATTCTGTTACCAAACTACATCCGTCCTCAACTGTGTCTCTGTAAACAGAATGAACCACCTAATGAATAATGTCTCACAACATGCTGAATAATTCTGATGAATGTATCTAACGCTCACAGTAAGATTAAAAGTCTGAGAGCATTTCCCCATTGGTCTGGAGGTGTATTCACGGAGAGAGAGGCTGATATACAGTGCAGAGCGATAGATACAGTGTTTGGACAGCTACACAATTTATCGTTCTTCAGTCTCTGTGCTTCAGGACAATAAATCTGAAATGAAAATAAAGTTTACAACAAGGAAGTGTCAGCTTTAAACTGAGAGGGTTTACATCACTATAGAAAGAGCAGGGGGCACAAATTGTAGGGGTTGGAAAATAACTGGAATGTTGTAATGATAATTTTCTATCTGTGCAATTTCATTTCCATATCTGCAATACTCTTACTTACATTGTATTTGTTTAACTTCTTTACTACCTGTGTGTTTCACTAATAAAGAACTATCTCATCTTTTTACTCCTTAAGCAACTGTGTGTTTTCTTAATGTTAGTTAGAGAACTTCACCACGATGCCCAGAGATTACACATGAACATGAAGAGAAAACAATGACTCGGCTGCACAACGAGAAATCTCTTCAGGATGCGGTGGATCCTTGTTGGTGATCAAGAGCAGCCTTCATAACAGGAAGTAGAAGGACCAGGCTGCAGCTGGTTAAATAAAACAGATAGAAGACAGGAGCGTTCTGGAGCCACAACTGATGTAAGAGAAGTCCAACTCTATCAAAATGATGGAAGGAGGAAAGTGTGCAGACAGAAAGAAGCAGCTCAGGACCCAGGGCGAGCAGCTCATCTGTCAGACATGCTGCTTGTGTTGTGGCTCGGGGACGTATGGCTGCCGATAGCACCGGGACACCGGCGTTTATTGATGATCTGACGGAAACAACTGGATGAATGTTGTTTACAGGTTTACAGGTGAATGTTGTGCTCGGATTGAGTCAAACGCAAACTCATGGGAGGACATTCCATCGTTCATCAGGACAAAGATCAGCTGATCTCTATCTGACGACCACACAACAAGCCGGAGCTGCTGGAACACACAGAATCTGCTGATGTCTTTGAATCAAAGGCCAAAGGAAGTCACTCTGCAGCAATAATAAATATAATGATCATTTAGTTTGGCTTCGTGTGTATCTGAAGCTCAGAGTCTGAAGACCAATACAATGTTCAACTACCTCCTCACCTACAAAGCCCTAAATAATATGACCTTAGAGAGATCATAGAACCATATCACCGCAGAACACTGGGCTCCCAAACTCAGGCGGACTTCTCATCCCTAGAGCCTCCAACAATAGAGAAGGAGCCAGAGCTTTCAGATATCAAGCTTCTCTCCTGTGGAATCATCTCCAGCTTTCACTTCTGGAGGCAAATTAAAAACCTTCCTTTCTGATAAAGCTGGTTCAGGTCTGTCTGGGACCAGGTCTTAGTTCTGCTGCTGCAGGTCTAGACTGTCGGGGGACACACACGACACCTGGAGCTTCTGTTTCCTCTTCACCACATTAATGTCTCATCAACACACGTTACTGACTTGACTTCTTCTCCAGAGTCCTCATGCTTAGTTGATGCAGAACCAGGATCACAGCTGAGGCCACATCGTGAATCCTGCATCGAGGATTAATACACAACTAGATTGCTAATACACACAACATGCCTACTCACATATAGCACTACAGGCCACACCTCCATCTTTACAACTGCTGCTCCCTCAGAACTTTAAACCTTGGTGCATCTCTGTCTTCGTGGAAGTCTGTAGGGTTATTGTGTGGACGTGGAGGGATCCTCACTTGTCTCTGAGGGATCTTTGTTTTTCTCCCTGAGACCAGAGGACGTCTCACCGTGTTAAACCAGGTGAGACGGATTGTGATTTGTGAATCTGGGCTGTTTGAATACATTGTGATTGCAATTTGATGATAACAGAGCAGGACTGTAGATAAAAATGATGAAACCCATTAGTTGGTATGAACCATCTACTGCACAGAAAGCCCCCCCCCACTCTCCTTACCTCCTCCTCCTCCTCCCATCCCATCCCTCCTCACTCCCCCTCCCCATTATCCTCACTTGCATTACACTCTCAACTCCTCTGCCCTTGTCTTTTCCTGTATCCCTTGTTTAGTGCTCCCCGGCCCTTCGCTCGCCTCTTCGCCCTCCTCCTCCTCCTCCTCTCCTCCCACCCTTCTGTCCCTCATCCTCCCCTCCACTCCCAACCATCTTTTTCCTCACCTCACCCTTCTCCTTCCACTGTGATCCCGAGTCCCCATTCTCCTCCTCCCACCTCTTGTGTTCTCATCTCCAAACCTCCTGCATAATAGATGTGGCTGTAACGCCAGTCAACTGGAGAGGCGTGAGGAGGCAGCTTCACGGAGGGGGGGGCACAGAGAGAGAGAGAGAGAGAGAGAGAGAGAGAGAGAGAGAGACAGAGAGAGAGAGAGAGAGAGAGAGAAGGAAAGAGAGAGAGAGAGAGAGAGAGAGAGGGAGAGAGAGAGAGAGAGAGAGAGAGAGAGGGGGGGAGAGAGTCCCCACTCTCCCAAAAAAAAAAAGGCTCCGTTACTGCGCCCTCATGCACACACACACGCACGGGCGCGCGCGAACGGATGCAACCGTACATCTGTGCACGCGCGCAGAAGCCCAACGTGCACACACACACACACACACTAGAGGCACGCACACACGCCGCACACATTCCTATACAGGCACATGCATGTGAGCTGCAGAAGAGAAAACACCGTCAACTGCGCATTTTGGAGAATCTCAATAAAGAGTGACACGCACACACGTGCACACGCACACACACACACACACACTCTGAGGTTAATCAGATTACAGATGATTCATTTCTCGGACACTAACATATAAACTATTGTTGGTCGTGTCCTCCTCCCTGCAGCTCGGGGAGGAAACACGGATCCTCCGCCATCTCACACACCCTGAGTAACAGCAGCCTACCTTCATCCATCTCCCGGTCCTCCGGTCCTCCGGTCTCCGGTCCTCCGGTCCACGACCCCTCCTTCCTCCGGCTCCGTCCACTCACAGATGAGTTAAATCACAAAAAGAGAAAATACAAAAAGGAGGCGATCGGGCTCCGCAGCTCGTCCCAACTCCTGCTCTCCTCCTCGCGCGGAGAGAGGGGAGTTTTCCGGGGGTGGGTGCGTGCGCGAGGGACCGGTTAGACACCGATTTACCGGAGCAGCAGTGCGCTCCACCGGGGGAGAAAGCCGGGGGATCCAGGTGGTCTGAGCCGCAGGAAGCGGGGAGAAGCAGGGGGGGGGTGGATGGAGGAAAACTCCCAAAGCGCAGTGGATCTTACTCCGATTCTCAAAGTGGCTGCGACGCACAAACACCTGGAGCCACACGCGCAGAGGGACCGGCTGAGAGACATCCAGAGAGGACAGGGGCCGGGGGGGGACAGCTCGGATTCCGGGTAGGTTCCTCTCAAGTCCCGGTAGGATCCGCGCACGGCTCCGGTTCCACTGTGAGAAACTACACCCACGAGCACGGAGCGTGTCCCTGCGTGTAAATCCCCTCTTCAGTGATCCTCCAGGTGCCGGGGCCTTTCTCACCAACGCAACTGTTTCATTCGCGGTGGTTCCACGCGTCCGGCTGCGGGAGGAGGCTGCCTGCTCCCCGCTCCTCTCCGCCCCGACGACCGAGCAGGAAACCCCGGTGTGGGTCGAGCAGGTCCGGGCGGTGTCAAGTGCAAATCACCGATAATCCACCGAGCAGCTCCGCGAACATCTGCACTTCACTGCCGTCAAACACCGGAACATGTCGGTGGAGCTCCGGGCTCCTGGAGGTTTGAACACCGGCTGCTCGAGGTTTGTTCACCGGCTCCTGGAGGTTTGAACACCGGCTCCTGGAGGTTTGAACACCGGCTGCTCGAGGTTTGAACACCGGCTCCTGGAGGTGCGGACACACCGAGAGTCCCCTCTTTCCAAGGGGGGGGGGGGAGAAAGCAGCCCACCGGTGGCGACTAATCCTCACCGAGGCTCAACTCGTCACATTAACCGTCGAACCGCGCTCTTCCTCCGGGTAATCCCTCCGCTGCTGCCCGGGTCTGACCCGCTGCCTCCGGGAGATTTATTTTCACCGTCAAAGTTTGGATTTCAGCCGCAGATTCCTGCGCGTGCTTCCGGTCGACTGGAGGCGCGCGAGAGAGGGACCCCACGAAAAGACACGCCCATACTGACTAGAGATGGATACCTCTATAGATCATCAATTTATATATCTATAAATCATACATCTATAGATCTATACATCTATACATCATCCATCTATAGATCATCCATCTATACATCATCCATCTATACATCTATACATCATCCATCTATAGATCATACATCTATACATCATAGATCTATAGATCATCAATTTATATATCTATAGATCATCCATCTATAGATCATCCATCTATACATCTATAGATCATCCATCTATATATCTATAGATCATCCATCTATACATCTATAGATCATCCATCTATACATCTATAGATCATCCATCCATACATCTATAGATCATCCATCTATATATCTATAGATCATCCATCTATACGTATAGATCATCCATTTATACATCTATAGATCATCCATTCATATATCTATAGATCTATATATCTATATATCTATAGATATATAGATCTATGGATAGACCCATAGATGGATCTAGGGTTGGATAGATCTATAGATCCACCCATAGATCTATTTATCCATCCATGTATTCTGTAGATCTCTCCATCCATCCATCTGTCCATCTATCAGTTCATCTATCTGTCCTTCTATCTGTCCATCCATCTGTCCATCTATCAGTTCATCTATCTGTCCATTCCTGATGGAAATCATTTGCTGTCTTTCATGTCTCCATTCATGGACAGACGGACAAACCAATCGATGTTCAGACACGTAGATTTATTCATGGCTCATCGATGAAGATTGAAAAGGAAAAAGATTCATAAAAGTTTGTTAAGTTTGAAAGACACTTGTCAAAGAGTTCTCCGGTGTCCTTGGTTATGAGAACTTCCAATACTGATGGGAAAATTCATAAAGTTTCAAGGAAATGGTCGACGTGCTTGAACTAAAGGTTTTCTGGAATAAAAATGTAAAAGAACCAATAAAGACAAACATATTGGATATATTGTAAATATTAATATTGTGATGTCCACTGAGTATTAAAGTATCAAAGAGTTGTAACAACATTTTGTTTCAGTCTTTCAAAGAAGCACTCGATTGAGTTCTAACATTTAAATGGAACAATTCTTTCTTTCAAAGTTATAATCTTTGACTTCATCCATACCTTCAGTATTTCTTTAAACCCTCATTGAACATCGTAAGGAAATTTCATTGGGTTTTTTTGTCAGGAAAGTTAGTTTAGCTTTTCAATAACAGAGGTCAAATTCAGATTTTTCAGTGAGAGAGGAAAGGTGAGTTTTTAAATCTGTGTCAGAGCTTCACTGTGATGGTTTGACTCCGGAACAAGGGGGCTGGTGGAGGTGTACAGAGGGTGTACTGTAGAAGGAGAGGGTTGAGGTGGCATGGGGGGGGTTTGCTGCTGTTACCAGCGCGGCCGTGAATTAGAATTAGCACCGTCGGGGGAGCGTTTTACGTGGGCTGACTGTTGAATATTGTATCGCTGTGTAAGTGCAAACGTGCTTCGCATCTGCGAGTGAAACGCCGATACTGTTAACCCGAGGGAGCGTGAGCCGAGCGCGCACGGGGACGCAAGACAAATGAAGAGTCACGCTGGTGTGACTTGGTAACAAACTGAAGGAGGGAAATGTGGAGAGCCTGCACCATGACACACACACACAACTTACTGTACACACACACACACACACACACACGTACAGACAACTTACTGTACACACACACACACACACACACTATAATCCCTGACCTACATGCACACATGTCACAATAAATGCATAGATCAGACATCATAGATTGATGCGGTAGATTGAAACTAAGAGGAAAAGCTAGTGGACGTCGACGCCCGCCCCTCCACACACACACACACACACACACACACACACACACACACACACACACACACACACACACACACACACACACACACACACACACACACACACACACACACACACGAATCCTGGACCCCATATGGGCGGATTGCTGTCGCTGGTGAGTCGGTATTGAACAGTATTAAACCTTTTCAAACAAAGTGCAATTAAGGCTCAGGAGAAAAGAGATTTTTCATTTCGAAAACCCCCTGCAGCAGCTGATTTCACTGATAAAATGAACAACTGAACGGGGAAATGTCCTGCTGCTGTGTGGTGGTTGAAATGAAAGCCTCTATAATCTGTAGGGATAATGGCACAGAGTTGAGAACCATTGCCTGGGGGTGAAGGTAATCAGAAAGTAAAGGATTGTGACCAAATCTGCATCAGGGACAGTCATGGTAAACCAGCGTTATGTGGTCAGATTCATCAGAATAGAACAATGCTGCACACGATGTGATATTCTTGCCAATATGGGTCTGATTCAAAACGGCAACAAAGGACCTGAGCTGTGTCAGGAGCTGCATCGTTCAGAAGCTGCTTGAGAAGAACGTTTGTTCCACAGCGAACGACTGGACTCGTTTCAAAAGCTTCTTCCAACGTGGCCCAGACCAAGTCCTCGGACGGACGCAGCCCCGGACTTGAGACACAGTTTGGGGACGTCCCTCCGTGTCGATGGTTCAGGAGGTTTTACATCTGGATCCTCCTCAGGCGTCTCCTCCTCTAAAACAAACAGCTGATTCACTCCAGTACAAACAGTGAACAAAGCAGCTTCATGTTAAATCTCTAACGTTTACTCAGCTTTCGTCTCTGATCATTTACAATCCAGATGTTTGACGACTCAAATCCGACATCTGGTGCAAATATAGAGTTAAAAACCACCAAGATCCCAAAACTGCATCATAACAATGTGACTTGAGACTGAATTTTTAAATAATATTCATTGTTGTGGTGATAAATTCCCATGAATAAATGATTTATAGTGTATTTGGTATTTGGTTTGTGACATGAAATGCGATACGAAGTCTATTGAGATGAGTTTTCTGTTCTATCACCTTTTCAACAGGATTTTACCATAAAATAAGTTACAAAATATGAATTATTTCAAACACATAAACATATATTAACTACAGTGTTGTTTAAAAATAATGAGACTTAACAATATTAGTTAAATAATCAATATTAACCTAAATATATTCCAAGCTGGAGCAAGGACCAGACACATAAATATTCACGACACTGTGAAAAGATAATGATCCACAGTAATATAATTATTTTTCCTCCACTTTTCTAATGAACTAAGTTAAAGTCATTTGCTGTTGGACAGAACTTAATAAAATGTTCTGCACATCCCCAAATTTTTAATTTGGCTAACAAGTGATAAAGTAACTTCCATCTCATCAGTCGCCCTCTGAGAAATCATCTCACACAGATGCCATCTGAATCCAAACAACGTTTCTCTGCCTTCTTTATTAAAAGCGTCCCGCCGGCCTCCTGCTCATGGGTCCCTCAGCACAGGGAAAGTTTTCTGGTCTAAGGATTTTTATTTGATTCTTTATCCACAGTGGAGTCGAGTGTTTGTCGAAAGGTCAGAGTCGTTTTAACATCTGTTAAGTTCTGAGCAGCGGTTTGTTCCAAGTTGTTCTCATGAGAAGTATTTTTCAGTGCAACAACTCTCATGAACAAACACTGATGAAATGATACCTTCAAGTTATGATCGCCCCCTGGTGGCAGGCTGCCGTATAGATCATGAACTCTGGCCTTCTCCATGTTAGCAGACGGGCCAAACCAGGAAAAGTAAATCAAGTGTTCATATCGAGGAAATGTAGTTGGGAGGAAGAGGAGACATGTCGTCAAATGATCAAAAACCTCAGAGGAGCATCTGACTCCTTTGCTGCCAGATGTTTCTCCACCAGCGAGTTTCTGCTTGTGTCCGTCAGAAGCTGAAGAGATCGAGAGACTGAAGCATGAAGTAAATGTTCTGTAAAACCTTTGAGCTGAAAGACAAGAGACACCTTCACATCTAAAATGTTGCTTCAGGAAACTAAAGACTCGTCACTATCACTAAACGCACTGTTATTGTGTAAGGACTTCAGGACCCGAACACAAACACAGGTTGGTGCAGTGAAGACAGCTGAAGGAATAAAGAAGTTCACAGATGCAGACGCACAACAGGACGTGACACAGGAAATCCAGGAATCAGGAGGGAACTGAGCAGGCAACAGGTGGAAAACATCCGGGCGGGGACGGGAAACAAACAACAGCAAACACACAAAGAAGAATTCTAATGGCAGCATTACACAAAAGCCAGAAGAATTAATGCAACTATTATATTTCCTCTTGTTGAGTGAGACTGTAGCGTCCAGTCCGTCCTGAGGGTTAGGGTTAGGGGACATGACGCCGCTCATATTATAACCGACTGTCTCCTAAATGCTGCGATGGCTGAAGCGCTTGGCGAGTGACAACCACCAGCGTCTCCTTCTGCAGAAAAGAAAACATATCGAACCTTTAATTTGAGTTTCTTCTACAATGAGCCCGGCCCCCAAAATGCACCAGGAGCCTGTTTTCTATCAAGTTCTTACATGACAACAGAACAATATTCTATTGAATCTCTCTGACAGAATGAAAATGATTTGATTCAGTCTGAGCCCTGGGCTTCAAAATGTAACAGCTGCTTTATTCAAGTGTCTGAAAACCTCCATACAAGTGGCTCATGAATTATGGAGAAAAAAAACTATTATTCACGTGCAGGAAGAACAGACCAGTGTTGTGTTCGTGGAGGAAAGAATACAAGTTAAATGGAAATATACTTAATCTGCATTAATGCTGCTCGATACGAGAAGCAGCGAGTTTGCATACGAGACTCAAACTACTTTGTATCAGGTCGGTTCAGACAACAGGATCTTTGTCCTGCAAACTGAGGTTAGTGAGCGCAGAGACAATCTGATGAGCTCAGTCTCCTGTCGTCTCCTCTCGTCTCCTCTCGTCTCCTCTCAGCTCCTCTCGTCTCCTCTCGTCTCCTGTCGGCTCCTCTCGTCTCCTCTCGTCTCCTCTCGTCTCCTCTCGTCTCCTGTCGTCTCCTCTCGGCTCCTCTCGTCTCCTCTCCTCCTGTCGGCTCCTCTCGTCTCCTCTCGTCTCCTCTCGTCTCCTCTCGTCTCCTGTCGTCTCCTGTCGTCTCCTCTCGTCTCCTGTCGGCTCCTCTCGTCTCCTCTCGTCTCCTGTCGGCTCCTGTCGGCTCCTCTCGTCTCCTCTCGTCTCCTGTCGGCTCCTCTCGTCTCCTGTCGTCTCTGCTCGTCTCCTCTCGTCTCCTGTCGGCTCCTCTCGTCTCCTCTCGTCTCCTGTCGGCTCCTCTCGTCTCCTCTCGTCTCCTCTCATCTCTTGTCGTCTCCTCTCGTCTCCTGTCGTCTCCTCTCGTCTCCTCTCGTCTCCTCTCGTCTCCTGTCGTCTCCTCTCGTCTCCTGTCGTCTCCTCTCGTCTCCTCTGTCGGCTCCTCTCGTCTCCTGTCGCTCCTCTCGTCTCCTGTCGTCTCCTGTCGTCTCCTGTCATCTCCTCTCGTCTCCTGTCGTCTCCTGTCGTCTCCTCTCGTCTCCAGTAAACCAGCTAATGAAGCCTGTAACACAGCGAGGAAAGTGAAGTGGCCAGAACAAGGCCTGATGTTTTCTGACAGGAAGCGAAGTCACCAGCTGCGATGTGCTGTGGTCGGTTTCCCTGCAGGGACACAGCAGCCCAGAGGTCACAGAGGTCGACTTGTAGCTGTGAGGCCACAGGTTCAGGACAGTTCATGAGAGAGAGAGCGTCTCCGCTCTTTTACAAAACCTCCCCCGCGTCCTGAGTCGCACTCCGATTACCATCAGGACTGAAAATACAAATCACTTACTGGTGCATTAAATCACACTTTTCATTAACGAGGGGCACAATTAATCTGGTGTCGGGTTTCTTCAGAGCGATTAGTGTTTTCAATTAGAATCATTAAATATGAAAAAGGATAAAAATCTCCTTTGTGTTGCATCAAGTTAAATCCTGAATGTTGTATTATGTAAAACTGGTCTGACATGAATCAGTTGCTTAGCATTTCTCTTCAGTTAGCACCGACTCTAATATATAATCTGTGGCAGATAGCAGCTCATTAACATTCATGAGATTACTGGTGATTCAAGTTGAATGCTTTATAGTTGCTGATGTGATGCGTCGGCGAGTATTAGACGTACTCGTGAGATTCGTCCAACGCAGAGCGACGACGTTACAGCTGCACACGAGATTGTTAAAGCTAAAGAGATATTTTTCAAAACAAAATTCATTGAAACGACTTTCTGTGAAACGGGTGCAGTCGGTGTCTCTGCAGGTTTTATTGTGGTGATGTTGGTTTTCTCAGGACGACAAATGTTTGTGTTGTGTAATTTGACGCACTTCAGCTCTATTAATGTATTTCTACACATATTCTTTTATCTATTTACATTTAATTATTCCTGTTTCCTTTATTTATTTATTTTTACATTCCCACATTTATTCATGTGCTTCTGAGTCTTTGTACATTGCAGTGAATTATTTTATTCTGTATTAATATTCATATAAATGATCAGAGGCAGTAAAATCTCCTGGAAAGGGGCGTGTCCTGTTTATCTATTAAAATATAATTCTACATTTATTTGCACGGAGTCAGTGATTCACAGGACATGAAGCTACTGAAAAGAAATGTTTTTTAAATATTATTATTATTCATATAACACACACACACACACACAGACATTCATCATTTCATCATCATCATCATCATCATCATTGTTAATCAAAAAAGTTGAATTGTTTTCCACTAATTTAGTTTGTTTCTTCTAATTTCAAACAATAAGAAACATTTGAAAGTTGTGTTAACATTTAAATAAATCAGAGACTTTCCATGTTGTGTTTCTCATTTTTCTTTCGACAGTTTACACACGTGTGTGTGTTCAGGGAAGTTTGAGGCTGGAGATGAAGATGCAGGTGGAGAAGATGAAAGTTGAAGCAGCCAAATCTTCAGTCCACTTTCCCCCCTGATGATAGAAACTCATATTTTAAATACAACAAACAGCTGAAGTTATAATAATGATAAAGCTCAGATATAGAAACTTAGTTGAAACCCAGATGTATGACTGAGGCTTTCCTTCCACCCCAAGTGGTCAGCTGCGGCACTGCAGCAACACAAACACGGTAGATGAGATTCTGAGGAGATGACTTCCTGCTGTTATCAGTTAGAAACTAAACTACAAACCTCTGAACTCCACTTTAACAATTAATGGATCAAATGTCCAGATAACTGCGCTGATGTCTGTTGCATCGTTGGACGTCTCGTTAGTTTGCATCAGTTTCTGGACTGATAACTGGAAACCAGAGACCAGTGTCTCACCTCCACCTCCGAACAGGACTGTTTACACCCACACAGAAGATAAGAGATACGATACAAGACCTTTATTTATCGTCCTTAGAGGGAATTCACAAAATGACACAGCAGCACGAGGAAGCAGCAGCGCAAGGGGAAAATAGAGTGAGAATAAAAGTGTGAATAAAAATAGATTTTTCCAAAATAGTGCAATAAAGAGATGGGGATCAAACTTCATGGAGAGGACGTGCAGCAGTTCTTCCCTGTGTTTGACTGTAGCTGTGGCGTTTTGCCCCCATGTGCCTGGATGAGTCACGTCCCTCACATCCTCAGACCAGCTGCTCCGGGTCGGGGGGGTCAGAGTGATCGTCCTCAAACCGCTGCAACATTCATTTAGGATTAAGTGTTTCCCCCCTCCATGTTTAAGGCTATGAGCTGTATTTTATTGTGGAGGAAGCACGTTCTCAGGAGGCCGGGGCGAGTTGTGGGTAAGGTCCTGACGAGCTGCTTCACCTCGTGGTTCGGCAGCTGCTGTGCGTCTCACAGAGACACCTTGTGTGGGGAGGACGGCTGAGAAGGTCGATGAGAAGGTCGCTGAGAAGGTCACTGGGGTCTCATCTGTAACGAGAGGTTCAGAGAGAGAGAGTCCTCTCTGTGGAGACTCTGTCACAGACTGCTCAGGAGGCATCGCTCCGGAAAGGCAACACATAAGACTCTTCCTTCTTTCTAAACTGTCACAGTCAATCATGAGTTACTTTCTTAAAATTACACCTCATCACACATATTGTTATATATATATATATTTGAAATGCTCTTTGCTCTGCTTCATGTCGGTAAACGGCTCAAGGTTTCTACTGTATTTAGTTTCTTGTTGGCTCTTATCATGTTAAGCTATTTCATTTCTCTTTATGTTATTTTATTGTACAGAACTTTGCTTTAGTGCTTTATAAATAACTGTACCCGACTTGAACCAGGGAGGTTGTGTATGTGTGTGGAAGCTCCTCTTCTGTGTCAGCATGATGGATTAAATGGTTTTAAAACGAGCGGAGCTGCAGTGGAGAGATGTTGCCCTCAACATGTGGTTCCTCTGGGTTCCTCTGCACAACGGAGCAGCTGCCGACATACATAATGGAGGAGAAAGGAAACCACTGGAATTTTAATTTGCATCATTTGGCACTTCCACCGACTCTGACGAATTCAAATGATCCCTGGCACGAGAAGTAAAACTCAGTGAGTCCACTCTCCGTTCATCTGCTCAGAGGAGAGAGGAGCCACTTTTGTAGCGTCTGTATTTGTGAACCCCGGGTAATAAAACATCCCTCGGCCTGGAGAGGAAAGATGGATGGACCGTGTTTTGGAATAAAAATCTTCTATTTTCAGGATGTGGGCGCGGAGAGAAACAATTTTAAACCCACTTGAGGAGAATCAGTGCTGAAGAAAAACCTCAATCTAACTCAACCACCCGATGAATAATGAAAAACACAAACTGCTACAGCTGTAGCACGGTAAACTCATCCATTTTGTATCAGCCATATACATCCCTCCTTTTCTGTGGCTTTAAATCCCTCCCTCCATTTGCCTCCTTCTCACATCCCTTTCTCTCCTCTGTCCTCCGTCGCCTTCCCTCCATCCCTCCTCTTCATCCCACAAATATTGTTTCTTTCCTGTTTTCTATCCTCGTTGTTCCATCGTTCCTTCTGTGCATCATTCTCTCCTCTCATCAAACTTCTCCTTCCAGTCCTCTGTCCGTCACATTCTCTCCATCTCTCTGACGAACCCTGCGTTTCCATCTCTCCTTCACATCCATCTCTTTTTTATGTCTCCATCTTGTCTCCTCTTGTGAGACTGTGATTAAATACGACACTTACAGAGCTTATCTCTCTCCTCTCACTCCAACCTGTCAAGGCAGATGTGTGACGTGATTTGGTTTTTAAAGTTTTATCAAGTTAAAGTTTGGGTATATTTGCTACTCATGAGGCTGGAAAATGAAATTTGGCACCGTGCTGGGTTGAGAATGTGTTTTTTAGGGACATGGTCAAAGCCAAGTCGTCGTTTTCTTCTGAAAGTTTTGTACCTGCTGCAAGAAAAACCTGATCATCAAGAAACAGAGCAAAGATCCATCGAAGAAACCGTCTGAAAACAGAAAAACACATTTTATTTGACAGAATATTCAAATATGATTTGTCCTGTTGAATCAAGGTTTGACTCAGAGTTCACATTCCTCCACCAGGTCCCGTAATGAAAACAGATTTAAATTAACTAGAGCCAGAGTTTTATTTGGATCTGCAGCTCATTTCACACATTGATAAATATCAGTCCTCTACATGTGTCTGATTATTTTCATCAGGATTCAGATTCAGAACAGTGACGCTTACATGCACACATATTCCAACTATTAAGACAATATTTCAATTACGACGTTTTACGTGAGCTGCTTATATAATATTCCATCATAATTCTCCAAGTCACAGAGTCTGATTATCTCTCGTGTCACTGCGATTGATTCTCATTCTGTCCGTTTTAAAACTCCGACCTGAAACTGTTTAATAATGGATGTTATAATTAGTTTCTCTCCATTTACACGTAGCTACTGGTTTAAAATGCTGCAATGGAAGTGAAACATGAAATCAAATATGTGATTTTTACACGTATTTGTGTGATTTTGCGAAGGTTTTCACGCGTCTGCCTCCAACATTTCTCTGTGACAAAGATACCACAGGAGTCGGGAGCTTCCTGCAGCATCGACCTGGGCCAACAGGCGTCTGGCAGACAACAGAAAACGTGATTGAGCTCGGCTCCACAGTGACGGTGTGCCGTGTGATTGTGAGTGACAGGCCTCCCACCACACGTTTCTCACCCCCCGTGGCTCACAATCTATTTAAGAAAAGGCAAAAGTGAAACTGCATCTCTGCACCAAATGTTTCTGTCTTCACTTTGTCTTCTTTACTTCTTCACCTACACCTCTTCACTCTATAAATAAACTTGCTCTCAACACGAATCTCCGTCGTCTTTACGATGCTCTTTCTCGCATCCACCTTTTCTCTCCTGTCTCTCCTCCTTTGTGCATCGTTATCCCTCCATCTTGAAATCACCATCTGGCCTCTGCTCCTCCTCTTTGTCCTCTTCTCCTCCTTTTATTTCTTTCTCCTTCACACCTCCCTTATCTTCCATCCATCTGTCCATCCACCACCCGGACCTGCCTCAGTCAGAGAAGAGAGGAGGAGAATAACTAGTGCAGATCTGTTTCCGAACCTCTTCTAAGAGCAGTATTACAGAGGAGGATGATGGGTAATTATGCTGGTCTGGAGATATTCTTCCCTAATCTGGCCTCTTCCTCCCTCTTCATCTCCCTTTCTTTCTGTCTCCGACTTCAGTCTCAGAATTTCTCATTATCTGCATCGTCCTCTGCTGTTTTCCTCTCAGGGGCTGAAGGATGTGATATGTGCAGTGATTGAAAAAGACCGACTGTGTCAGTTTAATTCAATTTTTTGGACTGCGGGCCCTGTGGATTTTTTTTGTTTTACTCCGTCTCGTCAGTGCGAGTGTGTGTGGCGGATTGACAGTTTGGAGGATTGAGCCTTGAGGTGTTTTTGTGTTGTTAGGATAGAACAATACAATAAAAACACATCTTATAACAGAAAATACAATCATATCAGCAGGAAAACACCGATGATAACAAAAATACAGGCGGACGATAGAGGATCAAATCCAAATATATGATTTCTTCCCACACATCTTCGTCTCTGAGCTGCATGAGGCTGAAGAGAAACCAGAGACTTCACTGTGCACGATGCATGAAGTTAGCATGACTGCCAACTTCCCGATGAGATGTTCAGGGACCCTCTGTAGTTTGGGTTCACGCAAGTTATTTGGACACTGGAGTCAGAGCAAATCCAGGTTTAAGCTCCACCTCAGGCAGACTCATTAATATCACAGCCACTTGTCCACATCTACAGGTACAGACTTTTATTATAGATCGCTGAAGGCCTGAGGTCAGAACGGAGCAGAGGATCTGACACTGAGATCCAGGTAAGTGAACAAGTGCAACGTGGAAATGTTTTGTCCAAACCCTGATTCCTCAGAGAGAGTTTGTGATGACGTACGTGCCGTTCTTGGTTTTTAGGAAAGTGGTGGGTGAGGAACAACCCCTCAGAATCCATCAATGACAATGAATGACTGCTTTAGATCCAGGGAGCAGAACTGGTTTGAAAGAAAACCAGCTTTTAAAACCAGCCGTTATTATGAAAACTCGAAGTAGTGAGGACGGCTGGTGAAAAAGTAACATCAGTGACGTGTGGTCCGTGGTCGTGTGGGTGTGTTTAACGACGCCACTTAAACCTTGACATCGTGTCCCTTCATTCGCTCCCAGGAGATTTAACAACCACTCACACTCGGCCTCAGGTGAGTCCGACCACTAACGGCGTGGTAACGAGCGTCAGCGGCGCTAATGAGCCGAGCCGCCTCGCTGGTGTTTGTATGGAGACACACAGAGACAGGACCATGGACAGCTCAGCAGGATCAGCACCTTGGACAGCGCTCTCCTGAGGATTTCTATGAATCAGTTTGAAACAACGTTCACGTCTGTTTTCTTTATGAAATATGAATTACAACATATAAATGACATGACACTGGTTGTTCTGCTGATGATTTAATCAAACATACAAAGATTACAACCGTGTAACTTTTACAAAACAGCTGTTAGAGAAGAGAAGTGACTTCATCACTAGTCCTTGCTTCCCTTCACTTGCTGGTTACCTGTTAGTTCTAGAATTGATTTAAAGATTTTAAATCATCAGGCTTTTGTCAATATCTGCCCTCATCTAACCCCCAGTGAGTCTGATCGCTTCCTGACATCCTCCGACAACGTCCTACTTGAGTGTGGAAAACCTGCGTGAATAAACGTGACTTCAGAGGAAAAACTAACAAGTGAAAAAGAATTTGAAGAGTTCATCGCTGAGATGAAGGAGGAATTATCTGATACATTCTTTAGATGCAGCTAAAGAAGAAGGTGACATGTGGTTGGTGAAGGTGCCCGGGCAGCTGCCTCTCATTGGCCATGTGGGTTTCTGTCTGAGCTGGTTATTGGAAATATCAAACACACGACTCCGACTCAATCGTTACAATTAATCTGACAACTCCTCACACTTCAGGATCATTTGGGCAGAAAATCCGCTTCACCTGGATCCAGAATCTGTGCGATTATCCTCTGGTGACGCATCCCTTCGTTTTATGATCCTCTTCTGAAAATGAATCATTTTTAATTTCACCAAAAACCTCTTGTTTCATGTTAGATGATATTTTCCTTTTCCCTTATATGAGTTGGGTTGTAACATGTGTGTAACGTGTGTGTAACGTGTGTGAAACGTGTGTGTAACGTGTGTGTAACGTGTGTGAAACGTGTGTGTAACATGTGTGTAACGTGTGTGTATGTGAAAAGCTGCAGCTGTTTAAGAGCAAACTGTACATTAAACTGTGATACTCTCCTCGGTCTCTGAAGCCACATTATCGCGCCGCTCCATTCTGCTGCAGCGGCTGAGACACACAACCAAAATACACGGAGCTACTTTCCAAACTCTGTCTTTTCATTATTTATCTGCGGAGCTCTGACTGAGCGAGAATGCAATCTCCCAGCAGTCCCCTGCTTTGTATTCACACAGCCGCACACGTTCACACCTCAGAGCCGCCACAGTCCGACCAATCAACCGCAGGCCTCTGCAGTCCAACACCTCGCGGCTCCACAAGCTGCTGCGCTCACACAGGGACCCCCCCCCCCAACTCAGACGTGTGCATGTACGAGTTCCACAGGACCAGACCCGGGTTAGAACTCATTTATTCCTCAGTCCTTTGAAGCGTTAGATAAGAGGACGAGTTCTCAGAAAGTCAAAGAGGGTAATAAGCAGTTAGCCGCGTAATGAGATGTAAGGTTTCAACTCGTCTCAGGGCTGTAATATGTACCTGTGAATATGTTAGATGGCTAATCTCCAAATGGAAATGAAATGCGGATAAATATTCACGCTGAGAAAACAAATAGGACAAAAACTAATCTCAAAGAAAAACTATTTATTGCACCGACAAAAACAAAAGCCTCTAAAAGACTAAATATATAAATAAACGCAGCCTATTTCCTTTGCTTGTTTGTTTCTCTGTGTTTAAAAGGAGGAGAGAGGAGGAGAACTCTCCTGTGAAAGTGTAAAGGAAGGAAAAGGTCATTCAGTTTGATGAAAGTTTCTGTACGAAGCCTGAAAACATCTGAAAATCCCCCGAAGCTCATTCTCGTGATGGAAACAACTTCTGCTGCTGTTCTTACAAATGTCGATGAATTCCAAACAAAGAATGTCTGTTTAGAATATGATGCTCTGGTAAATTGTTGTGCACATGAATAACACAATGACTTTATTGTGGCAGGACAAAGAGTTTTAAGTTCTTCATCAGAGTGTTAATCCCGTAAATTTACATATCGGCACATGTGATAAAACAATGAGGGTCAATTCAACGCTTCTGAAATCCTGTTTGACCTGTGATGATAAATGATGTTTCATTTTGAGGAGGGGAACAGGGACAGAGGTGGAACAATGTGAGACGTGCAGACTGTTGATTATCCAGAGACAAGTCCTGCACCAGACCATGGCAGAGACATGAGGGACTCCAGAACCCTGCAGCTTCTGGCTCTGGATCAGGAGGAACAACCCCAACCGGGCCCTGAGACGTTAGAGGCCCAGGTCTGATCAGCCTGTGGTGGTCCTGCCTCAGCTTATCATCAAACTCGTGCTGAAGACCTTCACACCTACAAGAGACCACTTGTCCTAAATGTTCTCGAATGAAAGGAAACGTTATTTACTTACAGTTGTGATTTCTTACATTTCCCATATAAGACACATTATATTTCATATGTGAAATATTTTATATGATATTTTTACAGTTGACATAAATGTCGAGTAATCCAGCATTTGCTTACTTTGCTATTATAATTATACTTTAGTTAAACTGAGAGTCAGCTGGAGCGTTCCTCAGGCTGAGCAGCAGATCGAACAGATGCGCCGCTTGATGATGAAATTCTTCTCCCTCGATTTCTTTTCTTCCCCGTGTGACGAACAAAGAGCCGCTGCTGCGAAGAGTGACAGCGTTTCAGAGGGGGGAGACGTGAAGTGAGCCTCGTCCTGAAGAGACGAGTGCTTCACTCGCAAACACGAGATGAGAAGCGACGGCTGTTTTGAGTCGAGGGAAAGTGTCATCCACCGCTGAAGAGTGCGGAGGAACAGAAAGGAAAATAACCCTGCGTCCTCCTGCTCACAGGAAACGTATCCACATGATACAAGATTAACGAAGACATTTTGTTTCATTCAACTTTTATTTCTATAAAGATACATCATCATTTTAAATCAGGAGATTGCAAACTAACAACACAGAGAAAGGAGACGTCAATCAAAACACAGCGTGGGTTTCATATAAAAATAAAAGCAAAGGTTGAAAATTAAAAGACGCCAGTTTCACAATGTTTATAAAGTAGAATATAATGAGACGAGTCCCGTTTTACTGTCGTGTCCAGAGTCACAGTGAGGATCAGGAACAGCTGCAGCACAGAAGGTCCTCTGGGCCACGATGGTTTGAATCTGTGCAATAAGACGGAGAAGAGGCTCGACTCTGCAGGTTTGGTTAAAACGCTCAATAAAGACTGACTCACGTGGTAATAACATGTCACACAGGTTTGGTCCTGCTGAGTCACAGCGTGAGGTCACGTTCACACTTTGTTTAGAGACAAAGCACCTGTCAGTCACTGAACCAATGGGAAGGAGAAGGTGGGCGTCTGCGAGTGAAGAACCAGGACCTGGCTCAGGAAGTGGAGGTGCTGCCTGGACACTCCAGCTCCTCTCATCTCCCCCTGAAGCTGAAGCTTTATTCTGTGTGGAGCAGTGACCCAGGTTCTTCTGCTCCTGCTGCTACATGTGATGTGTCGGGTCAAACTCTTTGGGACTTGACCTGGTGACACGTTGGTGCAGCGGTCAGCGCTGTCGCCTCATAGCACGACGGTTCCTTGTTCGGTTCTTTCTGTGTCGAGTCTCCATGTTCTCCTCGAGTCTGTGCAGGTTCTCTCCAGCTTCCTCCTCCAGGTCCAATCACATGGAGGCTGTGGTCATGTGGAGACTCTGAATGAAGCAAAGGTTTGAATGGGAGAGTGAATGGTTATTTGTCCAATTCCCAGCTGATTGGATCCAGCCTCCTACGACCCTCAAAGGATCAACATAGATGATGGATGGATGGATGGATGGATGGATCATAAAAACACAGAGTAGTCAGGTTTATGTGCAGAGTAATCTTGTGAAGTATAGAGAAAGTCTCAGTACAAAGTTGTGAAATCACAAGTGCACTCATCTGTCATCAGGCTCTTATTTTGACATAAATTAAACATCCTTAAGATCGATTATTGTCGGAGCTAATTATAAGTCAGAGTAATTTCCCAATTCTTTAAATATCCGTCCTGGTGACTCGCTCTCAGTAAACATGAAATGATATAACAGGTCCCACTGCAGCGACTGTGTGTTATCAGGGAAAGTTGCTGCAGTTATCACAGAGGGAACGTTGTGTTCCCAGAGTCTGAATGTGTTCCCAGAGTCTGAATGTGTTCCCAGAGTCTGAATGTGTTCCCAGAGTCTGAATGTGTTCCCAGAGTCTGAATGTGTTCCCAGAGTCTGAATGTGTTCCACAGGAAGTAAGTGAATCCAACAGGGAGTCCTTAAAAAGCCAGGGCACTTCCCACAGGTAGTCCTGGACATGGCTCCCACCTGCAGGAGGTTTCCCAGCTCCACACCAGCTTCAAATATGGAGGCGGCGTGTGAATACCAGGCCCGATTATAGAAACATGAGCCAGATCTCCAGGCAGACGGCGCCAGATGGACGGACAAGATATGGGAGTATAAGGGCTTAGAGCCTGTAGCCCAGTATTAACATGGAAGATTTCACCAGCCTGCATCTATTACAGTGGCCTTTACAGGCAGAGGACTCATTAGCTCCTGCAAAATATCAGTCAAAACAGATTCAGATCAACTGAAGGGTTTGATCGAATGAACTGAACATTATCATTAGATTTATTGGACAACTCGTGCTCGAGTGTGATGGGATGACTTTTAAATTTGTACCTGTGCAGGAAAGCGAAGGTCGGGAACGTTCTGGAGACACAAAACGAATCCTCATACAACAGATTTAAACTGTTTTCTTACAATTTCCTCATTATTACATCTGACAAGGAGGTTAAATTAGTGTGTGTGTGTGTGTGTGTGTGTGTGTGTGTGTGTGTGTGTGTGTGTGTGTGTGTGTGTGTGTGTCTGTGTGTGTGTTAGTTAGCAGGATTACACAAAGACAACTGGACAGATTAAATGAAAGTGGGTGGAAGGTGGAACCCGGGTCAAAGAGGAACTCGTTGAATTTTGATTTGGATCCAGGAAGTGAGTTTCTCTTTCTCTGAGGCGTCTCTCACAGAATTGCTTGAATATGGCAGGAGGACATCCTGACCTCTAACCCCAGGAGATCCTGAGTTACAGGCACACACACTGAAGAGGTGCACAGCCCAACCTGAGCTCTGTCTGTCTGTGTGTACAGTAAAAACCTTATGGACAAGCGAGCTATACCACGATGGTGCTATCGAGCACGTTAGAGTTAGAGTTGAGATCTCGCTGTTATTATGAGAAGTAAAAACATGTTTGGGATCTTTCTGAAACTACGACAGGACAAATTCAAATATCTCTGCCGCCACAGTCTAGATAATTAATGGGACATTTGGCGGAGGGATACACTCTCAGAGCCCTTCGACAAAACTCCCATAATGCAGTTCTCAAGATGTGAACCCTGTTCTCACATGTTACAGATCCCCCCCACTGCAGCATGACAACATCACAACCTGGCAGAACAAATGAGGAACATACAAATGTCTTTTCCTGGTTGTACGCACATGAGACCAAACAAACACAACAACTAGTGGCCACTTACTAGAATGACAGGCAGATGTGCAGGGTTGTGCTGTATGGATATCCATCACTAGTTGTGAAGAAACAATGTCAGACATTGTCGAGCTGAGCTTATGAATATGAATGTGAACCTATAGAGGAAGTTCTCGCTTCATTGCCGACATCCTGTGGCTCCAATACAATATGGAGCAGCTATCGCTCACTGATGCACATGCAATCATACATGCTGCAGCTCACTAACACACACACACACACACACACACACACACACACACACACTCACTCAACACAATCCACTCGCAGCTCATTAGACGAATTAAATCACTGATGCGAGACGAAGACGCGCTGAATAAGTCAAAGTTAATATGTTTAGTATTGAGACCGACAGGGAGAATGAAGAGGTCGACTCTTGTGTTGATTTGAAATTGATGACACTTTAAAACACAACGTTACAAACATGTTGTGAGTGAATAAATGAACTTTTAAAGAAAATCATCAACGGACACGACACTGCATCACACAGACTGTTAACAGAGCATTGCACACATTGGTTCATATTCATTTATTGTTTGTATTGTTTCAATCATATTTTGTGTTTTAAAAGTATATTGAAAACATGCGCACACACACACACACACACACACACACACACACACACACACACACACACACACACACACACACACACACACACTCACACACATCTGGCTCAGCGTGATCCAGTTCCAGGTCCAGTCTGATCAGTGACAAAGTCCAAAGCTCGACATCCTGAACCTGAGCTTTGAGTCTGTGATGAGTTATTTTGAACCCTTCAATGATTCTATATTTATTTCCAAGAAAAGAACATTATATCTAGAAGAACAAATAAAGCTTTTCAAATCTATATTTATTGTTTTCAAATGGACGTCTCAACATTAAAAAGCTCTTTGCACTTCCTCCTCCTCCGAGAGTTCGGCTGTCGTCAGTTTGATGAAATCAAATCTGTCGTCGGGGAGAGGAGGAGCTGATTGGCCAGTCCGTCAGCTCTGTTGTTGGTTGTGTTGTGTCTGTTTGCATTGTTCTCACATTGTGTGTTTTCATACAAACATCATCAGAAGAATCTCCTGAGCATCCGTGAATCTAATTCTGTCACAACGCCAGTCAGCGCCGTCTCGTCTGCTCGCTCTGAGCTCACAGGAAATGAAATCTCTCACCTGTGCTGCGGCCTGTCGGACGTTACGAGGCAGCTCCACAGTGTGAGCGGGTGTTATTGAGCGGGTGCATCCTTTACTCTCCCGCCGGGGGACGAGACCAAACCTGTTCCATGCTAATTGTGTCCTTTAATCACGCGGCTTGCCTCCTGACTGAGACACAGATGGTGAGACACCACAGCGCTGGTCTCAGAACATGAACTATGACAGTGTTAGAGCAGCGGTGACGAGCAGGACGTCCTGCTGGTCGACACCGAAACAGCCGGGACGCTTCGTATCACCTGATTTTAACAGTTTGATTTCAACTTTAACAGCAGCTGAAGACGGAGAAACACATTGTGTGTATTTTTACAATGTTTGTCACGTGCTGCTGTTGTTACATGGATGGAAACATAATTTGGTAGTTTCCTTGCTGCAGAGGTTTTGTGCAGTTTATTTCTAGATGACAGCAAAACACTGAAATAAACAACATGTGAAATCTGGTGATGTGGAGGCGTGAAGCACCGAACTCATCACGACTCTTCCTGTGAAACGAATCTGCTCCTTGTCTCTAAAACACTCGTGTGGTTCAGCCTCCGTTCAAACTGGTGCTTTCAGGTGAAGTATGTTTTGGTTAAATTTAATGAGACACTTTACTTCCTGTGACTTTGCACCTTTACTTCAGAGGATGTTGGAGGTGGAGACTGAGCTCAGGTTGTTTACACATTGTTCACCAGCTCAGTAAATCAGGGCAGATACTTAGCTGCATCTCCCACAGACACACACACACACAGACACACACACACAGACACACACACACTTAAACACAACTCAGCAGCCAACCCGGTCTAATCATTTCTCAGGGGCGCCCTATTTTCCTTGTGACAGCGCAGACAGTGAACTGTAGCTGCGAACAACGTGTTTTACTGGTGACATAAGCGAATGAATTATTCCTACTGATTGTGCCTGGCTGCCTCTGGAAGCAGCGTCGGTATCAGTGAGGCGGCTACAGGTGGCGTGAAGCGGGAAATAATCCCAGAATCATCGGGTTTCAGGGGAGAATGCTCTTCCTCTCGGGGGAGCGGACTCCCCCTGGATGTCTGAGCTCATCACACGTTACTGGAGAGTCGCAGCGTCTGGGATAAAATATACAAGCATGCGTTTTGTCGCCCTTCATATTTGTGCTCGACAGTGTTTGAGTCTAGATTCATGATCAGGTGATTGTCCGTCTCCTGCAGGAACACGACGCGGTCGAGTCTTTACCAGATGTTGTAAAACATGAAGGCCAGAGAGAAGCTCATTGGTTCATCAGAAAAGTAAACAGGGGCCGCTCCTATTGAAGAAGGTAAGGGGCTTTAAATATGTATTATGGGATAGATCCCACCTCCTCCCATCGGCTCTCTCATCAAATCATCAGCCCCAAAACACATGAACATCTGTTTTTCTTGTCATCACCTGTTTAACTGAAGGAATCATCTGTCAGTGGAAAAGTCCTTTAGCTCCACTTACCCATGAAATGTTGGAGGTTTATTGGCGCTAAGTGCGACAGGTGGAAGGAACCTGTCTATTCACAGGTGGACGCGTGTTAAATCCCTTCCACAGCTGCTGAGCCTCAAACCTCAACCACGGAGATCAGACCTGAGCGACGCAGCCGAGGAGTTTAACACACATCTGGTCATTTATCACCTGGAGCCCGGTTACAGCTGCTAAACTAGAAACGAATCATATGAGCAGAACCTGCGCCAGGATACAAGGACTTTATGCTGCTGGTGTCGTCCTTTAAACTTCAACAAACTCAGGCTAACCTGGTGTTGAACCTGGTGTTGAACCTGGTGTTGAACCTGGTGTTGAACCTGGTGTTGAACCTGGTGTTGAACCTGGTGTTGAACCTGGTGGTTATTATCCAGCTGACGTGTTTCTTTCACCAGAGTTGAAGGAAGGAAGGACTCGGATGATCTTTGAATCTTTTGAGTCTCAAAAACAAAATCAAATCAACTTTAAAGATCTAAATCCAGGCTTGTGTCAAATCAAGTTTACTCATCTGCGTACATGTTCCTAATAAGTGATGTCTTCTTCTTTTTATTGTGCCTCAATCGAGCCAGGAACATATTTAATGATCCATTTGATTCTCATCCAAACTTAATTCGTTAATCTTGGATGAAATGATCTTAAATTGTTCTGATATAATGGAAAAAAGCCCAAACCACGATCAGCATTCGTGTGATTAACTGAGTGTTGATGATGTGGTTGCACTCATGATTGGCTGGCAGGCTGCTATGGCAACAGACACACTGACATGGCAGCGCGACAGACGTTAATTAAATGCCGAGGAGCCGATGAGGAGTCATTTGCGGAGCAGTCATTTGGGTCGTTTTGGCACATGATGAATTTGAGGTCGGGTTCGGGGACTTGTCGTAAACGGGTCATTTTGGGGCTGTTTAGTCAAACGGAGGATTGGTGTCAGTTTCGTGATGAGGACAGCCTCGTGCGTCTGTGTCCTTGAGTGTCTCCACCTACTTGTTCATTCATTACAAGTCACTCAGGGCGGGGACATCATCAGCTAAATCCCCAAGTAATAATACTGCAAGGGCACTTTGAAGGAACTACTGGATACCGCGCGTTTATCTCTTTTTCACCGCACACACACAGATTGCACGAGCAAGCAAATTCCCATTTATTAATGATTTTCTCATTTAGTTTAGTGATTCAGTGCGAGGCCTCTGGCAGATGCCTTGTTTTTATGACTTGTGTGCCTCTCTGGTGCATCTGCTGCTCAGATTACTGTTCAGCTGCGCTCCAGACGGCTTCTCCAGCAGAGAGACGCTTGTAACCCGCGTTCGGCCCCGTGAGTCCGTCATGAAAGTCCTGTTTGTCTTCAGTCAGCGTTGTGTCCAGAAGAGAGTGAAGGGCCGAGCAGAAGGGCGATTTGATTAAAGTCAACAGCACTGAGGCCGACCTCCTCTACGGCTGCGTTCAGACATTGAGTCCAAGTGAAGGAGACTTTCTCCACCCGACAAAAACATGTGATCTCCACAGTGGAATTAATATGGTTGGTCCGACCTCCGCCTGCTGCACCAGGCCTCACCTGAAACCTTGTTGCTGTGAACACATCTGAGCAGGGAACCTACCAGATAAACTGCTGAGAGTTGTTTGAGAGCAGGACTTGTTTCTTTCACTTTTAAATTCCCTCCCGCTCAGAACCTCGCTCTCAGATATACCTTGTGCCTGGACTTCCTGAGCTCCAGCTTCAGCTCTGCTCTTCACGCTGATGCTGCTTCTTTGTGTGTGAAACATCTGCGGTCTGATTTTATTCTTGCAAACAAATCTGCCAAAACTCCTGGTGTCGTGTGGACAAATCAATAAAAATCTCAGAAAGACCGGCGGTGACTAATTGGTACCACGACCTTTTATGAGTAAAGATGTTTGGAATGTTTTTGTCTGTGACTTGTGCTCTTCAGTCCCGTCACTTTTCTCCATCTGTTGAATCCTCAGAAAACTTCCTTTGTGTCGAGGAGACGTCACAACAGAGAACGAGTCACTGTCCAGACTCTTGATGGACTTCAGTGTGATCAACATGTTTCCTGCAAATTCCTCCGTCAACGCTCACAAATCTTTAAACTTGAAGAAAGACGATAACTTGCTGCATATTCACGGTTAAAAGCCGGAGTGAACGCCCCCTGGTGAGCGTGCAGCAGGAGCTTTGATCACTGAAGCTGATGACCAAAGCAAAACCCGATTTGTTTTCCAGACGTGCTCCTGATGTCGATGGATGAATAAATAGCCAGACTGAGGGGAATGCTCTCAGGGGCTGTCTGGCCTGTAAACAACACTTTAATAGTACAATCAATCTTTAATACCACAATCAACTCTTTAATAAATAACTTTGCCATCGACGATTCGGCAGGAGAGCTGAGGAGGTGAAGCACAGAGAGGTAAGAGGAGAGGGAACCGCTGGAGATGAAAGAAAACTAAACACGAGGAAGTGAAGAGCTGACGCAGGAGGATAAACAGCTGGGAGGAGATGAAAAGACTGAATAAGGAGAAAAAGAAAGAGGGCGGATGAAGAGTGATGTTGAAAAAAGCAGAAGAAGGAGAGAGAGAAATGTTGAAATTATAAATAAAATGGGAGAAAGGGGGGAAAGAGGTGGAGAAAAGCATCTGTGTAGTGAGATGAAAAGGAAGAAAAAAGTAATTAGACAAATGTTTTTAGTGAGTGGAAACAAGCCTGAAACCTCCTGTGAACTAATATGTTAATAAACTGCATTTTCACTTAATGAATCAGCAGGAGGGAGAAGACCTCAGGTAGAGGAGGAGGAGAGGAGGAGAGAGGAGAGGGAGAGAGGAGAGGAGGAGAGAGGAGAGAGAGAGAGGAGAGGAGAGGGAGGAGAGGAGGAAGAGGAGGAGAGAGGAGAGGAGAGGGAGAGAGAGGAGAGGGAGAGAGGAGAGGGAGAGAGGAGAGAGGAGAGAGGAGAGGAGAGGGAGAGAGGAGAGAGGAGAGGGAGAGAGGGAGAGAGGAGAGGAGAGGAGAGGGAGAGAGGAGGAGAGAGAGGAGAGAGGAGAGAGGAGAGAGGAGAGAGGGAGAGAGGGAGAGGAGAGAGGAGAGGAGAGGAGGAGAGGAGAGAGGAGAGGAGAGGAGAGGAGAGGAGAGGGAGAGAGGAGAGGAGAGAGGAGAGAGAGGGAGAGAGGAGAGGAGAGGAGAGGGAGAGAGGAGAGGAGAGGAGAGGGAGAGAGGAGAGGAGAGAGGAGAGAGGAGAGAGGAGAGAGGAGAGGAGAGGAGGAGAGGGGAGGAGGGAGAGAGAGAGAGGGAGAGGGAGAGAGGAGGAGAGGGAAGAGAGGAGGAGAGAGGAGGAGCAGAGAAGAGGAGGAGAGGAAACACGACGAGCAGGAGGAGAAAGTAGAAGTGGGATAGCAAACGAGAGGAGGAGCTGCGGAGAGATAAAGACGAGGATTGATGAAGAGAAAGAGGAGAAGAAGATGTGGAGAGAGAGTTAAACTGAGGCAACGAGGACGAGCGACAAGATGTGTGTATATTTACGAAGCAATAAAACATGAGTTTGTAATGTAGCACGCTGGAGAGAGAGAGTGTGTGTGTGTGTGTGTGTGTGTGTGTGTGTGTGTGTGTGTGTGTGTGTGTGTGTGTGTGTGTGTGTGTGTGTGTGTGAGATGCCCAAATCAAGTTGTTATTATGATGAAGGGATGTGGAGGAAAAACCAATCACAGCTGGCCTTCTCCCAACTCGCCAGAGAAGAGAGAAATTGCTATTCTCTCGAGAAACATCAATTTTGTCTGCCCACACGCACACACACACACAACACACACACACACACACACACACACACACACACACACACACACATTCTGATAGGCCACATCTTTATATGGCCGGAGAGTCTTTGCCACCATCGGAGGGATTTTTCACAACTGACCAAAGAAACATCTTAGCAGGTAATTCCAGTGAAGCAGCCGGCTTGAGTCAACACACACACACACACACACACACACACACACACACACACACACACACACACACACACACACACACACACACACACACACACACACACACACACACACACACACACACACACACACACACACACACAGTCCAGTGCTCGGGCAGTTTCATTGGTTTGTGTTTATTTCTGTCGATAAAGTACTGTCTGCATAAATTGACCACTGGGCAGCCTCGTTTTTATTATTTCAAACGGACTGCAGCCTCCCACAGGATGTGTGTGTGTGTGTGTGTGTGTGTGTGTGTGTGTGTGTGTGTGTGTGTGTGTGTCTGTGGTGTGCGTGTGTGTGTGTGTGTGTGTGTGTCGGTGGTCACAGGCCACAGACTGCAGCTGCTGCCTTTCCTCAGTAACACACTACGTATGGATGAATGTGTGTTTCTGTGATTCTGTGTTCACGGTTTTCGAGGCGTTTCCCCCCCGACCCTCGTTTCGCTGCAGCTCCACTTTGATTTCAGCCGCTCATCTCGAAGTGTTTCCTCTGGGGAGAGCGAGAGCAGAGCCTACGCCCTTTTACAGAATAGGGGGAATTGATCTTTTAGTGAGTTTCCTCCCAAGTCATTCACACAGATTGAAACGCACACATTCGCCTGTTGTGCGACAATGAAGCAGTCCCAGGTCGCGTGTGAGGTGAACTGCAGGGACGGAGACACTGGTTGACACTGGAATCACCTGGAAACACGAATCTTTCTCTTATACGGCGGAAAAATAGACGAGATAACAACCGACTGTGGTTGTGACGAGTACACGTTGTGAGTACTTGTTCTTTTTGTTGTCGTTTTTTTTCCGTTTCATTCTGTGAGATTCGACTCGGGTGCTGGCAGGAGAAACTCTTTCCACAGCTACTGAGCCGGACATTTGTGTTTTCACAGATAAATCCAGGAGACTCAGAGTTCAGTGCAGGTGTGAAAGCAGACGGTGAATCAGATGTAATCTACGCTGGTCAGCTGCAACATAACATGAGACTATTTCAATGGCAACAACAAGTGAATCGTCCTCAGTCTTGAGTGGAACTATCATATACTGTCACAGAAGTGCTTTGTGCAAAAGGTCATTTCACAAGTTTTAGTAAAATACCAAACTGCTTTCACTGGTCGAAGTGAAAAACCGTCACACCTCCTCCCGACAAGAGGATTAATCTTTATCTCCACTCGTGTTTGAGGTGCCCTGACATGTGATTTCAACACGCTGCTCTCCACAAATCAGAGACAGGTCTTTGGCTGCGTCTCGCCCTGTGTGCAGGCCTCTGTCCGCTGATCCTCAACGCTGCACCATGGATCTCTGCCTCTGCAGCGTCTGAGCGTTGCTTCAGGAAGACGACTTCGCTCTTTGATCTTACTTGAGCTCAAAGTGCTCATCGACAGAGAGGGAGTTTAAAAAACAGTGGCGCCGTTCAACACATCAATCTGACGCTCTACGGAGGCGTGAATGCAGAATCCAATGACTTCCTTGTAAAAGGTTTTGTTGACTTTCTATATTTTACAGCCGAGGGTTAAGTGGCTCGTTCTGCGGCCGACACATCGACAGGCGGCCGACACACAAATAAAACCAGAGTCGGATACAATCGTCGCTACAAGTCGTTTGATTCACCGCAGCTGAATGAGCCCTATTACGAGTTTGTGCTCCGACGTGTGGCATTGTGTCGGCTTTTGTGTACCGTGCTGCAGATAAGCGGCCGTGTCACTGCACTCGGCTGCATTGTTCCTGTGATAAGGACGCAGGCAGGGAGACGCTTTCCTCTGCAGGAGACAGAGATGTTATCTGCAGGGGGGGGTGAGAACATGAGGGGAGGACGGTGGAGGGGTGGGTGTGGCTGGAGAAGATGTACCAGGCGTGTGTTTATACTGTGTCTGTGATGGATGAGTGGATAGAGCAGGTGAATAGGATACAGTGGAGGGTGAGAGTGTGTGTGTGTGTGTGTGTGTCTGTGTGTGTGTGGATGTTTTATCTACCATAACTTTCCTTTGCCACATTTGAAAAGTTACCTCCTGCACCGAGGGTTTTTCATTTTACACAACAGTACAGATTGTGAGTCTGATAAACTGGAGGAAGCTTCACATTATCATCTCCACTGTAACATATGAATCTGTATGAAGTGTGAGTGAGGAACCGTTCACACCTGATGTTCAGGTGTGAACGGTTCCTCAGAGCAGAAGAGGAGTTCTGGGTCTGGATCAAACTGAACCAGGACTTTTGGACCAATCACAGGAAGTAGTCACCCATCAGACCAACACTGAGCGTCTTCACCATGTGTCCCAATGACCCTGCACTCAGAGACACAGCCGGCCTGTCCTCGAAAGACCAACATCAAATACAATGTAACTGTAAATAAAAGCATTTTCTCGTCAGATCTGAATCTGCTCAACTCTTCACTTTGTCTATTCTTGAGCCTCCAAGTCAGGATTCATCTTTGAATGTGGTTTTATTATAGTCTCTCCACCCCCCCCCCCGGGCCAAATATGACACTCGAGCATTTCCTTTTAAGATAATATGAAAAGGCAGCTGGTGCTGTGAAGTCACTGTGAGACGCAGCTTTAAGGAGCCTGATGGTGTCACATGCACACGGAGGCTGCGCTCTGCTCATGTCAGTCACCGTCCTGATGTTCTATGGAGGTAACATGAAGAAGTGACCTGAATTCTTCATGGGTTGTTTTTCTTTAAGCGTGTTGAGGAGCTGTGGGACCGAAACTCCTCGTTTCCCCTTCACGGAGAATTTAGATCTACGCTTTCTGTCCTGGCTGATTTGGAGACTCACTTGTTTCCCAGAGTTCCACTGGAAAGAAAACAAAGCAACTGGTATTTATGTGGGTATGACGCCATTGAGAGGTAAATACATGTTATCAGAAATAATATAAATACTAAATGTATGTATATATATTCACTCTATGTATTTGTAAAGGTGTGTTTCTAATAACATGTACAGATGTTGGTCTTTGTTGGGTCAGAGGAGCTCTTCTCTACCACAGTGTTCTGTGAGTGCAGGTGTTTTCTGCCCAGTCATCCTGGATCATACTGGATCTGCTGAACGCCCGGCAGGTGTAACGCACAAACTGTGGGACGGGGGGGTGGGGGGAAGACAACTCCAGTTTCCTGCCCCTCACTGCACAGCTGGGCTGGATCAGACAGGGGTTAAGCACCTTGCTCAGGGGCACTTCAAAATTATTTACTGAGACAGAGCATCTTTGGCTGCGATAGCGGGGCTTTGAACTGTTGACCTTCCAATCACAGGCCCACTTCTCGACCCAACCCCCCCGGTGAACCCCAACCCACCCTGACCAGGCCTTGATTAATGTAGGAGGGTAAAGTGGATGAGACAGAGGAGGCAGAGGTTCCTCTTCCTCTCCGTCTGTCTCTCTGAATCCATCCGTCTCGGCCACAGGCTGCTCTGTATAATAAATGTTCACTTTCCCTCAACGCTGATTAAAAGTTCATTTAATCTGACCTCTCTCTTTGTATCTGTCTCACACTTTTAGACTCTCTGTCTTTTTCTGTTGCACCAGCGTCCTCAGGTGTCCCCAACCACCAAGTGTAGAGGACAGCATGTCAGCGCTTCACCATCTTAATAAACGTGGGACTCAGGTCCTGACAGTGGCGGCTCCACTGGGCCTGTGCACTGACTGACATCAGCCTAAATGGGACATATGCAGTTGAAATGTGAACCTGGTTTGAAAGTAAAACTGTCACTGCAGTGATGTGGCTGAAACTCAGCTACTGCTGAATGTTTGAATGTGTGTGTAAGCTGCTTATGTCTGTATATAAAGGTAATGTCTGTATATGAGGGTAATGTCTGTATATGAGAGTAATGTCTGTATATAAAGGTAATGTCTGTATATAAGGGTAATGTCTGTATATGAGGGTAATGTCTGTATATGAGGGTAATGTCTGTATATGAGAGTAATGTCTGTATATGAGAGGTAATGTCTGTATATAAAGGTAATGTCTGTATATGAGAGTAATGTCTGTATATAAGGTAATGTCTGTATATGAGGGTAATGTCTGTATATGAGGGTAATGTCTGTATATGAGGGTAATGTCTGTATATGAGAGTAATGTCTGTATATGAGAGGTAATGTCTGTATATGAGAGTAATGTCTGTATATGAGGGTAATGTCTGTATATGAGAGTAATGTCTGTATATGAGGGTAATGTCTGTATATGAGGGTAATGTCTGTATATGAGGGTAATGTCTGTATATGAGAGTAATGTCTGTATATGAGAGTAATGTCTGTATATAAATGTAATGTCTGTATATGAGAGTAATGTCTGTATATGAGGGTAATGTCTGTATATGAGGGTAATGTCTGTATATGAGAGTAATGTCTGTATATGAGGGTAATGTCTGTATATGAGGGTAATGTCTGTATATGAGAGTAATGTCTGTATATGAGAGTAATGTCTGTATATAGAGAGTAATGTCTGTATATAAAGGTAATGTCTGTATATGAGGGTAATGTCTGTATATGAGAGTAATGTCTGTATATGAGAGTAATGTCTGTATATGAGGGTAATGTCTGTATATGAGGGTAATGTCTGTATATGAGGGTAATGTCTGTATATGAGAGTAATGTCTGTATATGAGAGTAATGTCTGTATATGAGGGTAATGTCTGTATATGAGGGTAATGTCTGTATATGAGAGTAATGTCTGTATATGAGGGTAATGTCTGTATATGAGGGTAATGTCTGTATATGAGAGTAATGTCTGTATATGAGAGTAATGTCTGTATATGAGAGTAATGTCTGTATATGAGAGTAATGTCTGTATATGAGGGTAATGTCTGTATATGAGGGTAATGTCTGTATATGAGAGTAATGTCTGTATATGAGGGTAATGTCTGTATATAAAGGTAATGTCTGTATATGAGAGTAATGTCTGTATATGAGGGTAATGTCTGTATATGAGAGTAATGTCTGTATATGAGAGTAATGTCTGTATATGAGAGTAATGTCTGTATATGAGGGTAATGTCTGTATATGAGGGTAATGTCTGTATATGAGGGTAATGTCTGTATATGAGGGTAATGTCTGTATATGAGAGTAATGTCTGTATATGAGGGTAATGTCTGTATATGAGAGTAATGTCTGTATATGAGGGGTCATGTTTTACTGTGGTATCTACGATATCTATGATATTGTATGAGACACTTTCTGTTTTCATTTAGTTTTGTGTACTCATTGTTAATACTCCCACTCACTACTCTGTGTACTTGTGTGGTACTGGAATGATGACGCTCGCTGTGTGCTGTGGCTCAGCAGCCTGGTGTCGGACCTTCACGGTTGAGCCTCTTCTCCAAGGATTCATACTGTTTTTTTGAAAAGGGACCGATCCATAAGTGTGAAAGACTTGTTGTCTCATCACCTGCAGAGCAGAGACCTCAGACTGGAGCTGCAGAGGAGTCGAAGCGAGCTGGACTGAGGCAGCCAGATGAAAAGAACCTTCTGTTTGCCATCGCTGCTTTATGTCGATATGTTCTCTCTCTTTTTTTACTGTTTCTGGCCTTGAGACGTCAATTCTTAATTGATTCATAACTGTGTCTTTTCACCTTGGTTACCATAGCATTTAAACACATAATAACTCATGTTCCAGTCTGGTTTGTAAAGCACTGAACGATCCTGCATCTCTCTGCTAAGTGTTGCCTTTTTATAAAGGTCAAACGCTGCCTGATGAAATATGTGTTGATGTTTTCCAGAGGACTGAATTTTATATGAAGACGCACAGTTTTTATATCCACTGGAAACCTCATGCTTGGTACCAACATTAACGAGGTGATCCATTAATTAGCCTTGATTATGGAAGTATCCTGTTCATCCCGACCAGAACCCGAACCAGCTCAACCCGCTGCATCACGTCTGCTGAGCTGCGGTTTGGGGGATCGGACAAATAAAGAACAAGAAGAACCACACAACAGGTATTGCTGATGGTGTTGTCTCTACCTGTAGCATTTAAACTCTTAAACCGACTGTTGGAGTGATTATGACGACGATAACCGGATGGAACAAACTCCCACTCTCTCCACATTGTGTGGGAGCCGACAGCTCCCACACAATGTGGAGAGAGTGGGATAATGAGGGTCCCTCTGTGGACGCTCATTTACAGACTCATCCTGTTTCAGATCCATTGTTACTGATGTTGTGCTTTTTGCTTCACATTCTCTCACAAATTGGCTGAATAAACATGTTACGGAGTGAGTTCCTGACAGAGTCCTGGAGCAGGCGTCCCTGTGGAGCAGATGGTAATCCACCGCTGCCAGTGGTGAGACGGCTCCTGGATCATCTCACCAACTAATAATCACATCTCTGATAGAAAAACGTGTCTGCCACTGAGGGTCTGTTTCTGTTCGTGAACGATGGTGATTTATCATTTTTCTTTCAAAGATTGTGAGAAATAATCTCACATGGCAAACCGCTTTCATTGCAACATAACCTTTCATGTTAGAAGTTCCCAGAGACTATTAGAAGAGAGTTGAAGTCATCAAGAGGTTCATTCAAACAAAGTCCCTTCTGATGCGTCTGTTAGCAGACAACCAGGCCTGTTGAGTGTTTTTCCACCTCCTCTGTGGCTGTTCAGGCCAGAGAGTGAGTCTGAGGTCCTGCGGCTGCTCATGATCCATCTGCTTCAGACTGCAGCCATCAGCCTGTAATGGAACCATCACCCGGCAGAGCAGATGGAGAGAGCAGAGGCTCAGGGAGCTAATGGAGGTGGGCTCGGGTCTGCTGTGTGCCTCTGGATGTAAGTTTGTGCACTTGTGTGCACACAAATGTGTTTGTGCATCTCGTGGAAAAAGTGTAAGTGAGGCGGAGACAAAGGGCAGGCGTCAGTGCACGCCGCTCTGAACTCCTGGAGGCCGGGCTAAAAGGGGTGAGCTGGTGTTGGTGGCGAGGTCAATCTCACTTCAAGTCTATTTGTTTTCCTCCTCCACATGTTCCATCCACTGCCTCCACGTCTGGACTGTTCTCTCTGTGGAGCTGGGCGGATCAACAGGGGGTCCGAGGCCCCTCTGGGTCCTCAGCAGGGACAGCAGGGCCGTGAAGCTGTGTGACTGGAAAACACAATCAAGCATCTACTCGGAAACTGATAAGGTCACACACTGTTTTTCATTGCCGGCTCCATTAGGTGTTTTTTTAAGTTCTACCTGCGCTGTCAGCGTGCGACTCATTATTTGAAGTGAATTTCCCCCATGTGTGGATAAATAAAGTATTATCTATCTACTTTCTCTTCTCCTACAAAACGTATGAGTCTCAGAACAGCGTCTGCAGGAAGAACAGAATCCCTACGTACAGAATCACTATTTTCATGCACTAATTAATGATATATAACATCTGATTTGACACAGGCAGCAGCCCCACTTACAGATTCAGGTGTGTTAGAAAAACACACCAACTTTCTCACTGCTCAGATTTAACAGAAACGCTTTGATGAATCTGTTTGATGCTTTCCTCAGGTTTATTTCATGCGTTAGACTGAACAACATCGGATTCATTCCACATTTCCCTGGAAGGCCGAACTTGAATTGAGCAAAAGGAAACAGAGGCGGATGAGAGGAGTTTCTGCTCCGACGATCGAGTGATGATTATCTTTTGTTTTTGCGGCCTCCTGCTGTTCCTATGTGGCAAACGAGGAGTGTTTGCGATGCAGCTAGTGTGAGAAAACATGAATTTATTAACGCGCTACACGAAGCCTGTGATGATTCAACGTCTAAATCAGTAGATGCCTCATGTATTCACCTACGCTCAGATTAACATTACACACAAGACACTTCCCACATTAATGTCAGTCAAAAGCAAAAGTATTAACTCATTATTAGCATCTAGTATTTCCTAATGAGGAACAGAGACTCAGTCCACTCTCATCAGTGGAGCAGTCGAACGTAGGGACTACCCTGGCTCAGTAGAGTCCCGGGAATTAGATGGAGTCTGTGGCAGCGTGATGGACGGGGCTGATCCCTGAGATTAGACTGTGACCCCGGAGACCAGGAAGCAGATAACAACCTGCTCCCTGTTTGTCGTCGTCAGGTTGCAGCGATGAGATGCTGCTCTGAGATTTAAAAACCTGCTTTGTGGGTCAATTCAGCCGATTTACTGGATTACGTTTAGATTGCGAAGCGAACACCACCTGAACCCAAGATAAACCGGATTGACCAGTATACCCTGATATGTTTAAATGAGAGGGAGAGAAGCTGGAGGACACTAACCAGAGAAAAGAGGAGCGGGGACGGTGGAGGGATGGAGGGATGGAGGGATGGAGGGATGGAGGGATGGAGGGATGGAGGGATGGAGGGATGGAGGGATGGAGGGATGGAGGGATGGAGGGATGGAGGGATGGAGGGATGGAGGGATGGAGAGATGGAGGGATGGAGGGATGGAGGGATGGAGGGATATTAGTAGGAGAGGGGAGGCAACTTGGAGCTAAAGTAAAGGTCAGTGTGGATCAAACAGTGATCCTCAGCCCTCTGTGTACTGCTGCCAACCTGCCACTGTGTGTGTGTGTGTGTGTGTGTGTGTGTGTGTGTGTGTGTGTGTGTGTGTGTGTGTGTGTGTGTGTGTGTGTGTGTGTGTGTGTGTGTGTGTGTGTGTGTGTGGTCAGCTCTCCTCTCCGTCCCTTTGCTTTGGTTTGAAATGGGATAAGTCAACTTCAGTAACACACATACATCACCACACACTCGTGCACAGGAACACAAACACACACTCAAGGCGCTGCAGTGTGTCGCAGCTCATTATTGGTGGTAACACCACGATTCTCTCATTGCCTCACCCCCTCCCCCTGTCTCCCCCGTTATCAGCCTCTCTTCACATTAGTTGGTTGTTTGAAGACAAAAACAGGAAAATGAGAAAAGCAGCCGCTCCAGGAGTTTATTCTTTAAACAACTGGGTTTTTTGTTTTTTACATTTTAATATTTTCAAGGTGATTTCAGTGAACAACAACATAAAAAAAAACATCCAGTCTACTCTGATAATTAAAATGTTTGATTTAAACCGTGACTTGTTTCTTCCGTTACGATTAGCTTTTTAAGAAACAAAACTTTTCTGTTTAAAGTCACTGAAACTTCAAAATGTTGTCACAGTCACAGTTTACTAACTCAAACACAGATATTCCAGGAACTGGTCTGACTGGATGGACACGTGCTCTTCTGCATTTTTACTCCTAACGTCCATCCCTTGATTTTGATCTAAAGCCATTTTCAGACATGAGTTCGTTTTTTCTTTTCTGAGAAACGCAGCAGGAGATTCTCTGGGTCAGAAGCGCTCAGGTGAGAGGTGGCGTCTGCAGAGCAGCAGGAGGACGTGACGTAAGAATTCCACTGCAGGTTCACAGCACATCAACACCCTTAGCACCGAAACCCCTCAGATCTCATGTTCGATCGTGTGTTCTTCCTGTTTGGCTTCCTGAGATGTTTGTATTCCTCCAGTTTCACGTCCGGCACATGTTAGAAACTTCATCAACACGTCCGCTCACTTCATGGGAATCCTCACAGCGGCTCACTCAAGGTTGTCCAGAGTTTTCACTCGGGGGCCGACAGGAAAACCTTGGTTCTCACCTGCAGCCGCTCTGGATGACTCTGGCGAGCGTGTGCAGGTCAGTGCAGGTAGGAAGGCGACTCTCGTCTTTCAGATGCTTCTAACCGAAACGCCGCACTTGTCAAACATCCGTCAGTGGCTCCTCTGGCTCTCCCTGAATCCCAGCTCTGAAATGGGGGAGTTCCTGAAAAACCCACAGCCCTGGAACCCGTCGTCATTCTCCTGCACTTTGACGTGATTGAATCAGAAAGCTTCCCCCTGAGGATGCTGGGAGAATTAAGCACAAACGACTCCGGTCCGGACCGACTCTATTCAGGGCTGCGGGGCCCACGGCCAGCGCTTTCTGACAATGTTATTTTACCTTGCAGTAGAAAAGTCAACTCTGTTCATTCTCCATTGTCAAAAAGCATCTGTGGCATCGCTATCATTTGGTATTTTTGTTCAGGACGGCAGAGATGAGGTCGACACGCTGACGGATGGACGCAGAAAAACAACCCTGGAGACATCGCAGAGGGACCTGCTTCCTGATTTACAGAAAGACCTGTACCTGATGGGTGATATATCATTTTACACATTTATCACACTAACTTTCTGATGTGTTTGCTGGGACTGCTTCTGTATGGCGAATCGTCTGACGGCTGATGGTAGTGATGATGATGCTAGTGCCATGCAGGGCATTATATCATCTTTTAAAGGTAGTTCGGCAGCAATGCAGATGTTGTGTTTCTTCAGCTCGTCACGGTCGAGCCAGAGGTTTGTGGTCAGATTTTAAAAAGTCGTCTCAAGTGAGATTAAACAAAAACAGCAAAGCTGCAGTTTGTGGAACCAAAGCATCAAAACTGACAGAGATGAGGGAAAGTGGAAAGTTGGAACTCACCGCCTGTGACTTGTCCTCTTTCAATACATATAATCATTTCATCCACTGATAATATAAAAGTAATGGAGCTATAACTAAGCAAACTAAATCCTTTATAAAACCAACATGAGGAGCATCTGCCGGTAAAATAATGTCTTGGTTTTAACGATAGTTCTTCCAATGGAGAGCTATACAGCAGAGCTACATCATGACGGGTGAAATGAACCAAGCGCTCCTTTTACTGCTTTACCTCCAACATCATTTTCAGAAGCTCATGATCCTGCAGCAAACATCATAAAATCCCAGAGTTACCGCGGTGGCCAGATGGTCTTGTTAAAAACTTCCTCTGGGCGTGTGTGCACGTGTCTGTGCACGTGTAATGGACAGCCGGGCCGTATAGATGCCAGGTGACATTAAGCAGGAAACCTGGCAACACGGGTGATTCCTCATCTGCAGCATCGATACGATCCTCAGAGGCGACTGAGGGATAATTGGGAGAGTGAGAGAAGGTGAGAGAGAGGCAATAAGAGAGAAACAGTGAGAGGCAGTAAAGGAGAGAAACTGAGGGAGGGCTGGAGGAGGAGAAATCTCTCTGTGGGGTTTTAACGACTTCTCTCCCCCGTGTGAAAACGCATCTACACTAAGCAAGTGCCAGCGAGAAGGACCAGAACCAGAACGTCTGCAGGAATAAAGCTGGGTTTATATTTGTGCTGCTCATTAGCAACAGCACCTGTACACGTAGGAGAGACTCAGCCTGTGGAGGCTGTTCACTATTAACAAGGATTCCACACAAACCTTCAGCTTTCAGTCACAGTGGGGGGGGGGACAGATAGAAGAAACTGGAACGTGACACAGTTCAAACCACGGAGAGGCCGAATATCTCTTATGAACCCACGATTAAATGACGCTCCATCTCGATTCTCATTTGGATCTGCACCAGATCACAAACACTCAGAAATATCAGACCTGGAATTTTGACGGATTTTTGAACTATTCTCTGAGAAATCAAGGAAAAAGGCAGAATCTCACAATGTTCAAGAAAACAAACACACACAAAAAACCCAATCTCCACAACCTGATTTTGAATGCATGGTGTTCCTTCGTGGTGCGAACTGGTTTGATAATGTGTGAAACATTCGGCTCGTGGTGCTAAAGCTGGACGACGAGTTAAAAACTCTTTCTCACGATGGAACCGCTGCACATTGTAAAAGTTGTTTCTCAACAAATAGTCATGTTACAGAAAATATGGTCCCAGACTCTGATAATGACGATGATTTCATAGCAAGGTGACCTTTGACCTTTTGGACACAAAATGTGAAAATCACTTCATTGTTTTTCTCCAATCACACATTTGTCTGAAAAAATGTTATAATTAATGCACTACTTCTTGAGTTATGGACAGAACCGTGTTTTGGTTGATCTCCTACGAGGTGTTACTGGGAAATCACATTTACGAGAAAGATGGAGAAACAGATGAAGCTCGACAACAGAAGAAGCTCTTGGCAGAGTTTTATTTTTCAGAGTAAGAATTCAGCCTCAAACGAAAACACTTCTTTTTTAATATTATTCACAAAAACGTTCTCCAGTTGTTCACTGACATGTGCTTTATTTTCACTGCACTTAAATATAAAAATGATTCTGAGCCGAGTGGCGGCGGTTTCACTTCAATTATTAAAATAAATGAATTTCCACAGAAAACTCACAGGTGAGAAACGTTGTGTCTTAGTGTGTGTGTGTGTGTGTGTGTGTGAGTGTGTGTGTGTGTGTGTGTGTGTGTGTGTGTGTGTGTGTGTGTGTGTGTGTGTGTGTGTGTGTGTGTGTGTGTGTGTGTGTTTAGCGGCGGGCTGTATATCAGAGCTGACGTTAACAGACAGGCCTCCTGCTCCGAGATGAATGAGACGGCAGATTGAGCTGAAGCTGATGAAGTGGCCTGATGCTCATTAGACGGCTGCTGATTGGTTGATGAATGCTTCACAATCTTAGGGCGTCGCTCACGTAATGATGGACGAGTTTGGGGTTTCAAGGCCTCTCTCTCTTTTCTCTCACTGCAAAACCCAAAAGTGTTGATTGAATTATTAATATTGATAAAGGCAGTGTCATTAAAACCAACTCGTACTGTGTGTGTGTGTGTGTGTGTGTGTGTGTGTGTGTGTGTGTGTGTGTGTGTGTGACTTAGGCTTGCTCAGGCTATTGATTGGTCGATGCTAATTAGGGAGATATCTTCATCATCTTCATATTAATTACTGATAATTAATCTTTAGTGAAGTGCGAGTTCAGCCGTTGTAGGATCCACTTGTTTTGTTGCCAGGAGCCAATCAGAGCTCTTCTACCAGACCTCAGGTTTGTTGTGTGGCAGGAAGTTGGAGCTGATTCTGTGACACAGGACTTGTGATGCAACATGTGATCACAATGTAAACTAAAGTCGTTAATCTCTGCAAAGTATAAATTCATTCAATCATTGTAAAGACTTTTGAAATCAGACGATAACAATAAAACATCTTGACGACAAAGAGAGAATCAGAGCGAGCTCGTTTCTCTCTGAGAACAAACAGTCTCTGAAATGCTGCTCGGATTATTTCATGTGATCAGTTCATCATTGATACAAATTAAAATCTCTCTCTCTCTCTCTCTGTCCTCTGAACTCGTCCCTCGTGCTGGGACTGCATCTCTTCATCAAGCAGGCTGCTGATTGGCTGTGTCGTGAACCGTCCTCCACACAGCGGCAGCGTTAAACTACAGTTTGTCTGCTGCCAGGATCGTTAAACATCATGAGCTCAGATGGAATAGTTACTGCAGATACACGATGTGGACACGGACGTGACGGAGAAGGGAGCTTTTGACGTCAGTGTCTGAACGTTCGTGGATTTTGTGGACACTTCACCACTTCACACAGTTTACGATTCAAGATGAAACATATTTAATCATCAGTTCAGTGAAATATTTGATCATTTCAGCAAAATCAGTTCATTTTGTGATGTTTTGTGATGTCCCCTCTGAGGACTGCGTCTCCTCCCAGTTCAATGTGACAATGGAAACCTTCAAAGGAAAGAACAGGATGATCTTCATCAGGTTCCCGGCTTCCTCTGGATGTCTTCAGTATATCACTAAGGAAGAGGGAACTGATTTTAACTTTTGTATCTACATCACTGCTGATGCCGCACCAATCTATCCGTCAATCGTCCCCTCCGTTGTCCCCTCCTTTGTGAAGAAGACCCAGAGTAGACGGAGTAATCCTCAGTTTTCCATGGCCTCAGAGTCGGATGATGCTGCTTCACATTTAGCTGCAAACCTCCTCATCATGCACAGAACGCTATGATCATAACACAAACCATCACATCATCTGCAGCTCTGCAACAACACAATGCTGAGGCCTCGGTGAAGAGAGTGCAACCATCCCGCCTGTAGAAGCATTAGCAGAAAACGACTCTCTACCACGGACACCCAGCTCGTGTGTCAAGAACGGAAAAGCTCTTCCTTGCAGGTGCACTTATTCCAGTGTTTGTGAGGTTTTTAAAAAATGCAATTCACCAGAGTGGGAGACAAATGTGCTTTCACAGTAGAATAAAGAGCAGAAATTAGATTTATAAGGTGCAGTGACACGCAGTAAGTAGTTTGAAAAGCAATACACAGTTTTGTTATAATAAATAAGCTTTGGGGAAAGTGCTGTGGGTCAATAATAAACTTTAAAAATTATACAGTTTGTCGAAGCAGCATTTCTTCAAACTCGACTTTTGCAGACAGCTCGAGAAGAAAAACTGTGAAGGTAAGCAACTGTGTGTCTGTTGTGTCTGAGGGAGAGAGAGAGAATCTCACAAGGTTCCAGAGGAGCTGCTCAGTTCAGGGAGAACCTTCATCAGGAACTCTTCACTTCACAAACCTTCACACCATTTGGTTTCTGGCAGGAGTTGATTTCTGTAGGACACAGTTTGATGTTTGCATGGAGGCTAAAACAAGGTGATAACTTTTTAAAATGCGTCCTGAGGAGCTGCTTTGATTAGAAATGACCGTGTTATTGTTACAGTCGCAGTTTTTCTCATTTAAGTGAGCAAACGTTTTATTTCGGTCATGCATGTGCACGAGGATGAAGAGATGCACAGTCACTGACCTGCAGATGATGCACAAGCAATTAACCTTTTCTCATTTCATATCGGGAGCAAATATTCCAGTGGGAGAACGAGAGGCTTCCAAAAGTACTTTGTCCTGCTCAGGTTTAAAATGGTTGGAAAACTGTTTGAGTGTAGATTCATTAAATCTGCAATAATTCTGTTAGGGTATTAAGATGAGTCACATACACACAAACACACACAAACACACACACACACACACACACACACACACACACACACACACACACACACACACACACACGCACACACACACACACACACAAAGCCCAATGGCTGCAACACTTCAATTTCTAGGTTTTCATATGTTTCTCTCAACTTAGACTTGGATTGTAAATGTTCAATGTTTTCAAATTAGTGAACAAACCACATGATCACACACACAAAGCCGACACATGTCAGAAGGGCAGAGACCAAGCAGAGGATTATTCAATCATGTCAACTTAATGGAATTGAAGATAGAAAAGGCTTATTTTCATAAAGGGTTTATCTGTATCTTCATCTTTTCACTTGAATGGCTTTTGCAGAGTAAATATTGTAAAGTTCAATATTCCACAGTTGTATGGCACCAAAACAATCAATCAATCCAATCAATCAATCAATCAATCAATCAATCAATCAATCAATCAATCAATTATCTAATAGTATATTATGTGAAGTTATTTAATGACTTTATATTGTGTCACATGATCTAAAGGGAAGGATATATGTTTACAGTATGTGAGGTGATATGACCTGATGTTGTGATGTATATAAATATATATATATATGTGATGTTATAGGACGTGATGTGGATAGGGACGATAAATATCAATATATCCTGCACATACTCCTCATAAATCGATGCTCTGCTCCTGCTGGAAATCAAATTAGAGGAAGCCCAGTGTGAGTTATTCCACGAGATGTATTCACAGAATTGAAAAGCAGCGACTGATATGAAGTGAAGGTATTTCTGGAGCCGCCTGATGTCAGAGGCACCTGAGCACTTTCACAGGAGCCTCCTCTAATGACCGTCTGCTGGGAAAATGCTTTTTAGGATGCATGAGATTTTTCGGCTCCAGTGCCACCTTGTTAAAGTGAACAGCAAGAGGCGTCGCACAGGGCCCCCCCCCCACCACACACACCCACACACAGAGTACAGTAAGGAGCCTCCTCTGGATGAATAAATGACGCTCCTCTCTTCACTGTGGACTCATCGTTTCTCTTTCATCATTTTAATGTTTTCTCTGCGTCACCGGCACGTTTGTGTTGAGTCCAGTGTCCGATGGGAACCTGTGTGTGAGACCTCAGGTCCTGCTGTCACGTTCTGAAATGTGATGAATCCTCTGCTCCTTCTGGAACAAAGATCTCTGTGCAGAATAAATCTCCGTTCTGATGTGAAGGCAGGACAAGGAGGCGCCAGGGGCATCATCTTTATACAATTCACTTCCTACATGTATTCTTCTTATTTTATCATTATTATTATTATTTATTCATGTACTTTTCGGTTTTACTGTGTAAATATAAAGCTCTCTGACTCTGGATCTGTCTCATGACTGAAACACTCGAACATGTGGATGCAGTCGAGTCCAAAAACCTAAAAATACCAAACCTGTCCTTTATGTGTCCTTCTTCTATCAGTTAGTTTTCATTGTTTGAATGTTTACTGCACAACACATGTCCAGTTGTTGCAGCTGTTGTGTCTTTAATCTGCCTTTAGATTAACAATATTTACAATAATCAAGTTAGAATAAAGATTTATCCTCAGTATTACTATTCAGGTCCAAACAAAACAAATTTATGTTCTTGCTGAGCACGGGGGTGTCAAGACGTCACAAACACAAAAGCCACAAAACAGAAACACAACGACAGCAGAAGTGAGCAGCAGCAGACGTGTGTGTGTGTTGTGGCTCTTGCACTCGTGTTCTCCGTTAAGACTCTTGTGTCTCGGCCTCCGCAGTTGATTCCTTATCAGGTGATGATGAATTAGGATCGACACAATGATGTGGCCCGTTCTATTTGATACATTAAAGAAAAACACAGACGTGTATTTGATTTGACTTTATCATAATCTTTTTCTCTGTGCAGTCCCCGCCTCAACCGTCTCCTCGTTTCTGTGGACACTTGGAAGTGAATGTTTCAACAGCAGGCGATTACATTTAAATCAGCACGCCACCGGAAAGATAAAACATGATGAATGCAGCAATCTGTCCTCAGCTCCTCAGCCGTCAGGTCTGATGTGTTAAGAGAGGCTGCCACTGCACTAGAAAAGAGACTTACATTTTGAAGTATTGTTCGTCATGTGGCGGCGAAGTGGGAGAGATGGATGATGGCAGGGTTTTTTTTCTCTTTGCATGAACACCTGTGTGTTTTACATGACATGTGTAAGGAGATTTACGTCTGTGCAGCACTTTCATTGTAATCTTCTTACTCAACTACACAATCTGTGCGGAGGATGGACGTAAGCTGTGCATGTGGGCTTTGTGGGAGACAAGCACAACTGCAGAGTAAAAATGTCGGAGCCTCAATGACTTAACGATGCTCCTGCAATTAAGGAGTGATTATACGAGGGGAAAAAGTGAGAGGCAGAGAAAAGGAATAACAGCTGAAGGAGAACTCATAGAGGAGCTTCAATAGATTAGTTTTCTGTGTCTGATGGGGGACGAGGAGTCACCGTGAACCTGACAGAGAAATATCTACTTCTGGATAAAGGCCGGGTTGCTAGAGAACACAGAGAGCTTCGCAGTGCCGTGGGAATTTAAATAGAGAGTGAAAGAGTGGACCTTGATCTGTAGAACTACCACAACAAAGCACAGGGTTCGTCTGCTTCACCTTCTTTTCTTTCCATTTTGATCTCATCCGTCCTACATCTGAGGCAGAGGACTGTCGAACCTAGCTAATAACGTGGAGGCTACTGTAGTTGGCTTGTATGGTTTCAGCTACAAGGTGATTATAATCATATAATGTCTCTAGCTGAACTCTTGATTCTCCTCTGACACTGCAGCCGCGTTCTCCTGAGGCTCCGTTCGTCCATTTCTTGCAAGATGTTTTCAAACCCTACTGGTTACGATACGAGATGTTTCACCCCGAATACTTTTAAGGTCTAACACCTCATTGTCGCAGTCACACCTGCCTGCACCGTACAGTGCTGCTGTAGAGTAACGTCTAGGTCACATGCATCCGGCCTGGAATTGGAAAAGATCCGACTCCAGGTGACCTGTGCTGTTCACACTGTCAACGAACAGATCACGGCCACATGCAGTTTGAACGTAGCCTCATTTAGCAGGATGATACAAAAACTCCTCAACGGATCTCGATGAAACTGGAAGGATGTGGAATGGGACCTTAGGTGCAGATCTGAATCTGGTGATGGATCCAGGAATTCTTCTTCTTCTTCTTCTTCTTCTTCTTCTTCTTCTTCTTCTTCTTCTTCTTCTTTATCATTGTAACATCCACATCTTTATTTTGATTTGCACCAAATTTCAAACACACTCATAAATATCCGTCCTAAAGATCCATGAATTATCCTCTGAGAACTGATTGAAACACATCCTGTCTGTAGTGAATTTAAATGTGGTCTCATGAGGAGACTGTTGGTCCTTGATGGAGGTTTGAGCTGAGAGACACTCTGGTTGAAGACATGAGGCCGTGCATCACAACATCACAACATGCAGCGTTCACATTGAATAACTTTTATTACATGTAAGTATTTACATGTTGAGATAAATGTCTACTAATCAACATCTAGAATAAAAGAGCAAACTGAATAAAAAAATCATTGTTCAGGGAGTGTGGGGAGTCAGGATGAGGGGATGGTCGAGGGAGAGGAGGGATGAGAGAGGAGATCAGAGCTCCGGTGTTTAAAGAGAAAACTGAGGAACATCTTCCTCCCTCCTTCTCTCTCCTCTTCCTTCTTCTCTCTCTTCTTCAGATCGTTCCTCTCCTTCTTCTCTCTCTCCAGTTGCTCTTTCTTTTCCTCCTTCTTCTCTCTCTTTATTCTCCTTTTTGACCTGCTCCTTACTCATCGGTCTTCAAGGTGAGTTCCTGAAAAGTCAGAGACAACATAGGTTTCAGCATTTTCTTCTTCAAAGTCCAAACATGAAACAAACCTACAATCCATATAATTAAAATCTAAAAGGATCTGATGTAATCTACCTGAAGCTCAATGTTCTGCAGGGTCAGGAGTTTTACTTCTTCCAGCTCAGCAGAAAACTCCTCCTCTGCCTCCCTGATCTGGTTCATCAGATCCTCTATCTCCTGGAAGCTGACCTCCTGTTCCAGGGAGCTGCACTTCGGCTTCTCCTCATAGTTCTCCTGCAGATCTTCAAATTTCCCCTTCCACTCGTTTTCCACTATCACGTTGTCCAGGTACTGCAGCTGAAGATCAGCGCTGAGGGAGAAGTTTTCTTCCTCCTTCACTTTCATCAGTGTCTTCAGATCTTCGAGCTCCTTCTCCAACTCTTCCTGTCTGGTTCTTGCTGCGTCCGCAGACTTCTCCATGTTGACCAAGTCGTCTCTGGCCTGACACAGCTGTGAGGCAGTAGAGGCTATCTGCTTCCTGAGATCTGCGTTTTGTACAAACAGAGCACGATTCTCTGCAGCCAGAGCAGCGTTTTCGGCAGCCATCTTTTGCAGAGCAGTGTTTGTTGCAAAGAGAGCAATGTGTCTTGCAGTCTGCTTTTGAAGAGCAGCATTGTCTTTAGCCGAAGCTGCCTTCTCAGCAGTCAGCTGCCTTATCTGAGGATTTTTTACTAGATCGGTGACTCTTGCAGCCAGAGCAGCGTTTTCTGCTGCCTGCTTTGCCACCTGCTCCTGTAGAGCAGCGTTCTCAGCAGCCAGCTCATCGTTCGTCTGAGTTCCTTCATCAGACTGCTTTCGTCCAAGTGACTGAAAGACACAAATATACATATGAGAGGTAAAAACACAGTCCCACCCTAACTTCAGATATATTCAAAGAGACAGAGCTGAAAGAACGTTAGTCATTTACACACGTCTGCTTTTAAAGTCTATAAAGTAAGATGAAGAAATAAAAGACAAATGTGTCTTGAAGATGAAACTAAAAACAGATTAAACTGGAAACTCTCCTGCTTAAAACAAAGCTTACTTTGTCTCCTGAGCAGTGGACCCTCTCCATGTTGGAGGAACGCAGGTGATCCAGTGTAACAGAGTTGTTGTAGAGTAGTTTTGCTGCGAAGCGCTGGTCTACTGACGTGGTCTACTGACGTGGTCTGTGACGGTTTAAGGACGTCGTCAGAGAGAAGATTCTCGTGCAGCTGTCGTCTACTAACGGTCGTAGAGTCTGATTCTGATGACAAATGTTTCTCCTTTATATGTGAGTTAATTGGCTTTGATCTGGAATCCAGAGTTTTAAATGTGACATCAAAGCATCAAAGTTGTTTTTGTCATGTGACCTGGACTGAAAGATCAATGCACAAAACTTTCAATCTGAACAGATCAATTCAGATTGATTGATCTGAATTTGAATTGAACAGTATAAAAAACACAAATGTCCCCCAACATAGCTCATATCACATAATCACCTCAATACTATTTACAATATTAAACTGTAGAATATTATTTCTCTATATAAATTCAAACCCACACACACACACACACACACACATCACACGCACACACACACATCACATCAAATCTTATCGTAACATATGTCGTACAAACTAATCTTAATGTGATTCATTTAAACCCGAAACACACACCAGCAACATTGATTCTGCGTCTCAATGCATTTATTTCCATACTTTTCCATACGTTTACTAATATGCAGCAACAGCTCCATGTTGGATCATCTCCACTTCTGCGTCGGCTGGTTCCGCTGGTTCTGACTCTGCTGTTTGTTCCATGTGCTTTCTAGAGGGGAAGGTGCAGTGCTGGGAAACTGAATTTCTCCCATTCACGTAAAAAAAGTAAAACATTCATTTGTATGTTACGTAAAGTCATATCTTGTAATTATAATAACTTTAGAAAGCTGTCGTTACAAAGTGTTTCACAAAGAGGATAAATAACAAATCAAGTAAAAAGCTTCTCCTATTACTTCTTCATGTATAATTTTCTATCATTTCCTTCACTTGATATTACTTTTCTTTTCAATTTTTATTTTACTTTCTATTATATTCATGATTCTTCCATTATTTCTAATAATAATAATAAATTCCCTTGAAATTTAGTCGTATATGACTAAAAAAGTCTTTTGACTAAAAAAGGAGAATTGGCGCTTCGCGGAGCTTCTGCCTCCGCTGTGTCCCCGGCGTAAGAAATGACCTTGAAGCAAACTCTAAAAAAACCTTTATTTAACTGAGTTAGATGAAGAGTCTGGACTGAGCTCATACTTCAGTGTTAAGCTGCCAAAGCCTCGTCCTTCTTTGGATCTTAGTGTGAACACTGTAGGACGACATCTGAGGATCCTCAGTGAAGTCTCAGAACCTGCAGAGGCCAGAGGCTGTGAAGAGTCAGTCTGTCTGGACCTCAGTGTGAGGGCAGGGTGTGAAGATGCATGAAGTGGGAATCCAGTCAGGAGGTTTTTAAGTGAGGGAAGAGCGACGACCTGCAGCTGGAACATCCCCAGCAGCTGGAGTCTGTCCAAAATGTATTGTACAACCATATTCGACATTTTAGTGCTTACACAGCGAGAAAAGGAAAACCCACTTTAGGAAAAACAGATATTTAGGGAAATGGAGCCAAGTGCATCTGAGAAGTGATCCATCGACGACCCTGCAACATGAGCAGCGTTACATCCTCCACAAAGAGACATGTAGGAAGGTTCTGGAAGGGAAATCAATGCTTCCAACATACTGCACCACCGACAGCACGATCTATACAGAGAAAATATCGCTGCCAATACGACGACGGGGCAACACCGTGGGGTGAAATAGCCAGAGGAGAAAAAAAACGATGTCACGGCCATGAAACATTCATTAAAACCCGGTCTTTCCACAGCAAGAGGGTGAAGACGCCGGGTTGCTGCTGCGGCCATTCATCCTGAATGTGGAGCAATAAACGAGGAGTGTTAACGTGGGAGGAGAGATGATAGGAAGGGAGGAGGGAGGGAGGGAGGGAAAGAGAAGCTGAGTGCTGCTGAGGATCAATTCCACAAATCAGGAGAGCAGCCAAGGAGTAGATTTAGATCCACGATTCTAGATAATCAGAGTCGTATGGATGAGCTGGAGTGATGGATGGATGAAAGTGAGGGTGGAGGAATGGAGAGAACTGTGCTTGGAGAGAGAGAGAGAGAGAGAGAGAGAGAGAGAGAGAGAGAGAGAGAGGAAGCTGTGTGACTAGAAAAAGACATGAGGTGGTCAGAGATGGAGCGGCTCTAATCAGACGTATAAGAGGTTGGCAGAAGAACAGATGGACTTCTGTGGAGGAGCGGATAGAGGGATGCAGGAGGTGAAGATGGAGGAGGTGTTACAAAGGACTTGGTGTTCCTATAATAACTGGAATAATGACGGACTCCCGTGATGGAGGGAGAGAAACAGAAATAGTGATTGGCACAGAAATTGATGGTGGTCCCAAAAATAAAAAACAGGGAAATGAAAAATCGGGTAACAGATGATGTTGTCATCCACCATGATGGATGAAGTGGTAACGTTTTATTTCATCTCCTCCTTTTCACTATTTTTAACCACTGTACAAACTACATTATTATATATTATTATCATAATATTATTAGTATTATATATTAAGATTATCTTGTCTTGTCTGTCTGTTAATTAGCAGGATTATTTAAAACTTGGCCCATTGAGCTTTAGACATTCTGTTGTTGTGTCGACTGGAGCTACTTGCTAACTAAAGGCTAAAGAGACGTGGGTGGAGTTGTTCATGTTGCCTGTGAGCAAGGCAGCTATTTCAGCACCGAGCTCAGACTCTGAAATGAGCCACAGAAAGGAACTGGAACCAACCTGAAACACCTTATTCTGCGTTTTTCTGCTTGACTTTTATTCCAGGGAGATTAATTCCAAAGCAAGAATATGACTTTGTTTTCAAAGAAGAGTAAAATACCTGATTTAACTTAAATTAGAATCAAGTCATTGAGCAGCACCAGGCGGGTGCTCGGTTTTATGTAGGCTGATAAAAAAAAGGTCGATGGACAGACGGACAGACGGGTGGAGGCGTGTGTAACTTGGGGGATTGTGTAACTGGACTGAAGAGTCGTCACTGTGAAGCACAAGAGGACAGAAGGTGATTGGCGGGTCGACAGAGGAAGTCAGTCCTCGTTAATAAAAAGTGTTGTGGTGTGATTAGATCCCGTGATCGGGAGGAGGCCGGACGGCAGTGAGTGATGGACGGATGGAAAACGAGAAGTGATCCAAAAATGAAACAAATGGAGCTAAGTGAGAAGAAAGGCCACCTCACACACACACACACACACACACACACACACACACACACACACACACACAGAACTTCACCGGTGCCCAGCGAAGGGACGAGGAGGAGAGCAGGCGGCCTGATGGATGGTGATGTCACCACGGTTACGAACAAAGCATTTATTCCCACATGAATAATGTATTCACTTCACCATCAACCCGTCTCTTCCCTCCCTCCCCCCCCCCCACGCCGCCGTCCATCCATCCGTATCGCTCTGCCCGCCTTCTCATCTCCGAGCACAAATAAGAACAAATTGAAGCTGTAGGGAGTGTGTACACGCGTGTGCACGTCCGATGATGTGAGTGTTTCCCGTGTGCACGCGTCAGTGTGTTTCTGTCCGTGTGTGTGTTCACAGAAGGAAAGTTACAAATTGACGTGGCCTCAAACCACAAGGCTGCGCGCGGGCGTCTGGACTGAACCGTTCACACCTCACAGAAATACAGCATGTGACTGTTTCCACATGAAGAGGATTCACATTTATAATCAGTGAATTCAATGTAATTGTCATTGTTTTATCTGTGGTCTTCAGCACATTGGATTCAAAGGGAAACACAGTGGATGAAGGGTTTATGAACCAGATGCTTTCACACCTACTTTGTTTGGTTCAGACCTTCAGACCCTCAAAATGGACCAATGCACAAACTGACCTGTTTTTATCTCTCCTGGGTTTAACAGCAGTTTTCACTCTTCACCAGATATAACTTAATATAATATGATGAAGTCTATTGTGAAACAGGCTCATGTCCAGAAATTAAAAACCTAATTCAATGTTTCCTCTAGATCCTCATCAGTTGAACCGTGGTGTGAGTTTCTGGTACATTTCAAAGACACGCAGTCTGAAATCTCTGAGTGTTCGATGGGCACCTTCCCACAATGCACCGGTGCAAAACAAAGAGCGACTCCCACTTGAAGAGACAGAAATCATCCGTCACTGCTGTGATGCTCCCACGTCAGACGAGAACACCAACAAACTAACGTAGTAAACACAAGCTGTTGGTACAGTTTATAAATTGTACTTCTTTACTGTCTTTGTAGCAGGAGAAGAACGTGACTGTGGGATCAAACCAGCGACGCAGAGGACACCCACGCCGTGCTGTGTCCACCTGGGGAGACCAGACGCAGGGACACAAGTGTCCGTCCACTCCACCTGCCTGCAGGCAGCGGACAGGACGGACTTTGATCTGCTCGTGTCCCTGTGGGGTCTGGCTTTGAAGGGATGCCTGGTAAAAAGAACACACACACACACAGACACACACACACACACACACACACACACACACACACACACACACACACACACACACACACACACACACACACACACACACACACACACACAAAGGGGGAGTCTAAAGGGGGAGGTGAGAGGTTTCAGTAAACTCACAGTGAAGCTTCTCATCAAATCTCCCAATAATGTATTTGTCAAAATCAGCAAATTATTCTGAGAAATCAAAGACATTTTTTTTAAAGAAGCTCCATCACACAATATTAAAGAAATTCCTCGATCGGGCCCAAAAGTCTCGTTTAATCCGTCGAGCAGTTTTCTGTGATCTTGCTCTCGATCAAACAAACCAACAGACGAACTGACAGCGATGGAAACACAACTTCTTCTGTGGAGATAATAAACGGATCCATTCAGAAGATGTGATTGAATCATGTTGTTACACTTCTACCCTTTATATAATAAACCTCACGGCCCAGTTCTGCCAACCCGCCCTCAGACCCACAAAGCCTCGGCACCAGAACCGACCTGTGACTGATTGTAATCACAGTGTAATCACACAGTAATCCCCCCCCCCGCACTGCTCAGTCTCTTACGCTGCAGCCTCTCGCTAATATTGTACATGTTTGATTTTAAATTCAGGTATATTTTATTTGTTGTGTTTGATTGCGATTGTTTTCTGGTTTTATTTGTTGTAATGGCTGTTTTGAAAGGTCTTATGCAAATCTAGTTTTTATTATTATGACAAAGCAAAAAGTGAATCCATTAAGAGAAGTGTGTCTGAGCTCTGAACCCTCTAGTTATTCCTGTTTCCTGCTTCTAAAAGCGACCTTGGGAACCTTGACACGCGCTTTATCAGTTATTATTATTATTTGTATTAGTATGCACTCTTTTGCAAGTCTTTACATATTCACATTAGACAGAGGAAATTATTTTACTCTTTTTAAAGTGTGAAATAAAGGGAAATGAGGTTGATTTGACAGGAGAAGCAAAGATTTCCCCTCAAGTCTCAGTGTCCTCTTAAGAGTTCAAGTTGGTCCTCACAGAGGGAGTCAAACCTGGACACACACACACACACACACACACACACACACACACACACACACACACACACACACACACACACACACACACACACACACACACACAATCTATATTGCAATTAAACACACTCCTCTCCTGAGCAGAACTCCTCATGGAGAGAGGGAGGTGTTTCCACTTCAATTGCTCCACAAGAGTTTCATTTGCATTTCTTAAAAGTCAAAGTTAGCAGCAGCTGCTTAAAGAACTCAGAGAGGGGGTGGACGAGAGGAAGGACTGCGAGCGAGTGATAGGAGAGACGAGAGGAGATGAGGTGGAGGAGGAAGGAAAAGACCAGCATGAAGGAGGAGGTAGAAGTGGATAGTGACTTGTCTTGTTGACCACATTGTGCTGTTTTTGCAGAGTTTGACAACAACTGTTCCACCATCTGCACACCTGATTCCCTCTCCCTCCCCCTGTCTCCTCCTCCTTTTCCTCCCTCGCTCCGTCCACCCTCCTCTGCCTCGCCACGTTTTTCTCTCTCTCCTCTCACCTAATTTCCTGTCTTCTTGTTTCAACTTGCATTTGCAATTCGAATGCGTGAGCGTGCATATTTTAAACTTTCATACTGTTAGTATTTGTGCCGGGAAGCAGCCGCCTTCTCCCTCCCCCCTCTCCTGCCTCTGTTATTGAAATGCGGTGGATTAACAGTGGGCAGAGAGACGATGAAATAGATGGATGAAGCCACCTGTTCCTGTTTGTGTGAGTCACAGATACACAGAATAAGCCCCAGAGAGCACAGGCGTGGCTTCACTCACATACCGGCCAGCAATTTACATCTTCAGCAGCCGGATCTCAGTATTTATAGCAGGTGATTTGGAATTCACACACGGATTCTGGTAATATAACCCGGCAGTGCAGGTTATTGAACTTTTTTCCGCCCAGGAGCCCAAACTGTGTCGATTCATCGTGGTCTTCCTCTGGGATGAAGGCTCATTAAAACACTCTTCTCCATCCGTGACCCAGGACGGAAAAACCACTCAGCTCCACCGGGATTTAATGTTCAGGAATTTGTACCAAGTTCTGGGTGATTATCAGATTATCAGTGATTTACAAAATGACCTGCAAGATTCAGTGCATTCAGGAAACATTCAGTGTGACGTGTCAGGCAGTGGGCATAGTGCTGTGTGTGTGTGTGTGTGTGTGTGTGTGTGTGTGTGTGTGTGTGTGTGTCCTCAGCCTGTGTGCAGCCCCCTGAGCAGTCGTTGTGTTGCTATTAGAGCAAACTGGTTAAAGTACAATGGTGGATGTGGTGGGAAGGAAGGACTGGTTTTTATCTTCTTGATTGTTTACTCCAACCAAATTGTGTGTAATAATGGACTTTTCAAAATAAAAGGCAAAGTTCCAGAGGAATTTATGAAGTTGTTGTAAATCCTTTAGCACATTACTGTGCCTGTATGAATAGAAACAATGCAGACAGTGTTTTCTGGTTCGTAGGTTGATCTGATGTGTTGTCAGTTCAGAGAACACACACTGGTGTGTGTTCTGAGAAAGTCTCACAACAACTGCTGGATTTCTGGAGAGTTCTCCTGCAGAGACGTCGCTGGTGTGTGGGTTTACAGAGGAAACAATGAGCGTGTGGGCGTTTTGATGCACATCACATGTTGTTGCTCTTTATTTTCAATGTAAACTGGCACAGCCTCTGTGTGGAGGAGCTGTGACACAACACCCCCCCGTCCTAGTTCTCCAGCTCAGTATTTTTTAAGTCGTATCCTTTGGAAAGCAACGTGTAATTCAGAGCCTCGACTGAGCCCCCCCCCCCATCTTACCTGGATTCTGTCTCTTGTCAGGTGATGCTGCAGTCGTGAGAAAAAAACGCAGAATCAGAGCCGTCGTGAATTTGCAGCCCAACAAATGGTGTCAACGTTATGAACGACTTCCCTCTGCGCCGTCACCTCTGGAAAATGAACCGATTCTTCATGAGGAAAATTAGTGTCAGTCTCGGGAGCAGGAACATTCCAGGTGTTTGTGTTCATGTCACATCTTGAACTAAAGTATTATTCTTCATCTTCTCCCTCTGCCCTTTTGGCACCGTCTCAGCGGTCAAGAGGAAATTCATCGTCGAGGTCCAACAATATCTGGACCTCATCGAGTTCCTGCTTCCAACAGGTGATATTAGAAATGATACCTGCAGAGGTTGAGTCTTCAGGTGACCAATCAAGTGAGATAAAAAGGCTCCAGCGTCCAGGAGAGTCGCTTCACTTCCACTTTACAGACCTGCTGATGTTTGTGCTGCAGGTCGCACATGGTGATGTGTCTCTGACCGGAGGGGGAACAGGTCATGGAACTCATACAGAGCAGAACACAGGGCACCTTCTGAACTGGAGCGTGGAAAATCTGTATTTCCTTGTTGTTAACTAGATTAAAGGGTTCTTGGCCTCGAGTCCTTGAGCAGATTTGAACAAATGTGTAAAAACAGAAAATCATTTTGTCAGTAATTTTTCTGAAAACCTCCTGAGTGATGATGTCTGAGAATAGATGCACGTGTGAGTGTGTGAGTCAGAGCTGAGAAGAACTCAAATTAAGGATGTGTGTGTGTCACGTTTCCATATGTGTAAGAAGCTTCTTCTTCTACTTTCTTTACATTTTCAGACACATTGATCCTTTTTATTTCTTTGACCTCTTTAATTCTTTTCACCTCTTTCGTGCTTCCTGGTTTTTTTATGTCTCTGTACAACACATTGAATTGAGGTGATGCTATTTGCACATTTCCAGTTTTCATGCCTTCACCTGATAAACGAAGGAGAGAAAAGAATGAAACTCTGAATATAACCGTATCTCCGCGCTGAGCAGATGAATAAACTCAACAGTTCCTCCTCTTCCCTGAATCCAGCAGCGTAAATCCTCCCTGTGAATGAACGCCTGCCGGAAGCCTCCCTCAGACGCTCTGGCTGCCGTTGGCTGCCTTTAAAATTCATTCCTGTTGAACATGTTTGCCAGTGAATCATTTATCACTCGAGTCATCTGGGTCTTATCTGCAGTGTTTAGCTGCTAGTCCTGCTTCATAAACTAATTAATATGTGATTGGACGAACATTATTGTGTCTTTTCTTCCGGCCACATCCTCGCACTCTGAAGAAGAAGCGGTGACAGGCAGTTTCGTGCTGTTTCACACTGCTGAGTTATATTTTTAGCCTCCATTGCTCCACGAGACGCTGCAGTTAAAGCCACAGTTCACCTTTTGTCAAACATGTTCACTCCTGTTCTGCAAAGAGCTTCCGTCTGTTATAAACAACATTATTCCCTCATCACTGTGGAGCTGCTCGCTGCCCACACTGCTCTCACATCGATTTCTCTCCCTGTGCAGTCGAAGGCTGTGCTCCGCTTTATCAGCGCCTGTGAAACTTGGTTATTTGTTGCATTAAAGAGTTGATGTTTCTAAGAACTTGACCCTGAGAGGATCAGACGTGATTGTGAGACCATATCAGGAGACGAGGCTGTAATTTACTGCAAATTGTTGGTTTAATGAAGAGTTGGCAACTCGTACAGTTTGTAAATCATCAGTTAAATGTGCATTTCCAGCAGTAAAGTGAGACAGTGCAGCTGTCGGCATGGGAGCAAGTCAGTGACCATCAACGACCATTAAAGACAAACCAAACTGTCATTGGGAAAAGGTCACAGGTGTGTGTGTGTGTGTGTGTGTGTGTGTGTGTGTGTGTGTGTGTGTGTGTGTGTGTGTGTGTGTGTGTGTGTGAGATTAAACCAACCACATCAACGCAGCATTGGAAAACATTTCATCACAAAATCTATAAACGTGTGCGGGTCCGAGGGAAGCTCACCTGGAGGCTGATGTGTTGGAACAGCTTCAATCGAGAAAATGTGACTTTCAACAAACCTGCTGAGATCCATGTTTGTAAATCCTGGTTCTCATCATTACATCTCGTGTATTGTTTTAAACATGGTTTCCCTGAAGCGTGACGTCCATTACCTGCAGCACTTCACATGAATATTCATCACAAGTCTCATTAGAAGAGAAAATATGTTCATAGGTTTGATGAATTTATTTTCATCAAACTTATGACTTTGCTTCTGTCTCTTTAATGTGACTTCAGCTCTGCAGTTACACCACAGACCCCCCCCCCCCCTGCACTTCCTGTTACTACTTTAACTGTCACTCTTGCAGAACACAATCATATTCAAGCAGCTATTTTACACCAAGTCTCTTGTCTGTGTGAGCTTGTTGCTGCCAAATGAGTTTTGACCAGTTATCAAATCCAAGGCTTGAATTACTTTTTACAATCGTGTCCTGACACACCAGAGAAACCAGGAAACATCTGTTCCTCCCTGAAGAGACGCAGGCTGAAAACCAGACGATCACATTCACCTTCCAAACCAAACTGAACCAAACCAGACCAAACGTCCTGAGTGAGTCCAGCTACAGGAGAGAAGAGTCAAACTACAACCTGCCGACGCTCCACACACTGACCGTGAGTTTAACAAACACCTCGACTCAGAGAGGAAGTAAACCTCAGTGAACCACGTGGAGCTGTGACTGACTGACTGTCTGTTTTCAGCTTCACCTGGAGACTCAATGGCTTCCAGATCAGAAGAGGATCTCTGCTGTCCCATCTGCCATGATGTCTTCAGAGATCCTGTCCTTCTGTCATGTAGCCACAGCTTCTGTAAAGACTGTGTGAAGAGCTGGTGGAAAGACAAAGAAGTAAAAGAGTGTCCAGTTTGTAAGAGAAGATCTTCAAGGTCAGAACCACCTTGTAACCTGGTGTTGAAGAACCTGTGTGAGACCTTCTTACAGGAGAGAGATCAGAGCTCTTCACATGCTCTCTGCAGTCTGCACTCAGAGAAACTCAGACTCTTCTGTCTGGACCATCAGCAGCCAGTGTGTCTCGTCTGCAGAGATTCAGAGAAACACAGCGACCACAGATTCAGACCCATCGATGAAGCTGCACAACAACACAAGAAGCAGCTTCAGGAAACTCTGGAGCCCTTGAAGAAGAAGTTACAGTGTTTTGAACGTGTTAAAGTAAAGTGTGAACTAACAGCAGAACACATTAAGGTCCAGGCCGGACTCACAGAGACGCAGATCAAGGAGCAGTTTAAAAAGCTTCATCAGTTTCTGGAGGAGGAGGAGGAGGCCAGGATGGCTGCACTGAGGGAGGAAGAGGAGCAGAAGAGTCAGATGATGAAGGAGAAGATTGAGTCTCTGAGCAGAGACATAACGGCTCTTTCAGACACAATCAGAACCACAGAGGACGAGCTGAGAGCTGAAGACGTCTCGTTCCTGCTCAACTACAAGGCTGCAGTGGAACGAGTCCAGCAGCGCCGCCTGCTGGATGATCCACAGCTGGCCTCCGGAGCTCTGATAGACGAGGCCAAACATCTGGGCAACCTGAGCTTCAACATCTGGAACAAGATGAAGGACGTGGTCTCCTACAGTCCTGTGGTTCTGGACCCAAACTCTGCTAATCCAGTACTCGTCCTGTCTGAAGATCTGAGCAGTTTGAGACGAGGAAAGAAACAGAAGCTTCCTGACAATCCAGAGAGGTTTGCTCTTTACCCATCAGTCCTGGGATCTGAGGGTTTTAACTCAGGGACTCACAGCTGGGACGTCTTGGTTGGAGACAGTACATGCTGGTCACTGGGTGTGTCAGAAGAGTCTGTCCAGAGGAAGGGAGACAAACTGTCTGAAACATGGAGAATATCGTTCTTTGATGGTAAATCCTCAGCAGGGTCACCATCAGCATCATCTGATCTCTCTGTGCAGAAGATCCAGAGGATCAGAGTGAAACTGGACTGGAACAGAGGAGAACTGTCGTTCTCTGATCCTGATACTAACAAACACATTCACACCTTCACACACACTTTCACTCAGAAGATGTTTCCATGGTTTATCACTGGAGATCACTTGAAGCTGTTACCTGTGAATGTCTCTGTGACGCTGGATCAGAGCAGTTAGAGAGAAAGATTTTATTCATCATGTTTATTTCTTCAAGAGAAATCTGCTGAATCTAAAAGTTAAACTCGTTATTCTAAAGCTTTGTTTATTTCTCCTTTTACTTCTCACTCGTTTTTATTTCTCCTGTCGACTTTTCCACGTGTGTAAAAAGATTTCATTATTTTCTGATCTTTATCTTTGGTTTGTTTTTTACTTTCATGGAAAATGTTTTCTATCATTTAGATTTTGTGTGGATCCATGAAGTCGAGCAAACTGATGAAGATCCACATAAAAACACATTTATCAATAACAGCTGATCATTGTTCACATTCAACAAACTTTATTAAAACTCACACATGAGACATGATTCATGTTTAATCACATAAAGTCTGTTCACATATGAAATAATCCAACATATATGAACATTTGTCTGTTTGATGTGATGAAGCCAAAATGATTCTGTCTGTAAAAGTGTTTATTCAACAGCAGCCTAGTGATGTGATTTTAATATTGTGATCAAAATAATAAAAACTATGAAACAGAAACAGAGTTCTGACCTTTTTTAAGTTGAAATGTAAAAATAAAGCCAAAATGATTGTGTCTGTAAAAGTGCTTTCATTCATACTGTTGTGCAATAGTAAGCAGACTTGATGTTGGCTAATTATTAATAATCATAAAATATGATTATTAAAAATAACGAAATTATTAATGAAAAACAATAAAATGATCAATTAAGAATAATACAATTTGTAATTATAATTTATAAAAGACGGGGCACCACCCTGGTATCAGGGACCAACAATCAATCTGTAAAGATCAGTCTCAGTTTGGAAAGGTTCAATTAGTAATCTCAATATTTACTATTAATGATTATATAATGAACAGTGAAGGTTTTAAGTTTGAGCACTGACTATCATGTTCCAGCTGTATTCACATACATATGCACAAATAATCACAAACTACCGGTACTTTAATTACACTAGAATTTATTAAAGATAATAACATCAATGTCAATCAATGACTACTATCCTAACAAAACTCCACTATATCAAAGATAACAACACAAGCACTTATCACGATTTATAACACACATGCAATACCTATGGTATGTATATCTGTGTGTGTGCGTGTGTATATGTGTGTGTGTGAGTGTGCATGTATGTGTGAGAGAGAGGGGGGGGAGTAAAGATGGCGTACGAAGTCACGTGGGTGACGTCGTATGACCGAATTCACGATGGCGGTGGAACCACGTGGTTTGAACAAAAGGGAGGTCGAGAACAAAGGGTACTTTGATCTATCTCGTGGTTCAAAGCGCAGAATGGCGTCGAGATGCGACCACACTATCTAGGTCCCAGAATGTGTATAAAACGTGAATTGTGTGGGTGCAGGTCGGAACGTGTGTGCAAGCGGGTTAGGAGTTAGGAGTACCCAAGCGGACGAACTAAGGTCCGTCCAGCTGTGTACCGATCTTTTAATAGGTAAAAATCTCCGCTGTTGGTCTGACGATAACAGTGCGACGATGTTGCCGGAAACGCAGATTCGTCACGATGCGCTGGCACTGGAACAACGTGGACACGGCGGTCCTACACAATCATACACTCAAATAATAACACGCTAATTATTAAACTAGTGTCTGCCCAGACATAAGCCTCTTACTTGTTGCTGTTCCACGGTTCGTTCATGCGCGAGCGGCGCGTTCCGGGAAGACAAGTGGATTGTGTGCACGGCCTCGAGAGCAGCGATCAGCTGATTGGCGCGGTGGCAGCGGGGATCGAGCTGTGGCCGGAAAAGGAGAGAATTCGTCTCTTTCTCCTCGGCAAAGTTTCTTCGTCCTTCTGCAGGGATAAACAGCTGAGGAACAGCTGACTATGGATCTGGGAAAAGTCTGTGAACTCGGCCTGCGAGTGAAAGACTTTTGCCGCGGTCTTTAAAAATAAAAATCAAGTGAAAAGGAGTTTACAAAAAAAAGGGGGAAGAAGTAAACTTAAGGTAAAAATAAAAATACAAACATCTGGATGATTGCTCCCTTTGAGCGGCTGGATCGTCTGGAGTAACCGGGAGAGGTTCTGGTCTTATCTTCAGCGCAAGGGAAAAAGGCAATGAGTTGCCGGGGTGCTCCTCTATTTATTACCTGAGAGGTGTCCGGCCTCCCTCCAGGGGGGGCCGTGGGGGTCTGTTGGCTCTCAGCCAATGGAAGGCCAGAGTTTAAACTCCAGCGGCGGTTAACAACCGTGGGGGTCCACGAAGGAAGTTTGGGTGTGTTCCGACCTCATGGCAGAAAACTCTAGCTCAGGCTTCGAAGGTCCCATGCAGGCCTCTCATTGTCCTTTGTCTGGCTTCGATCCCAACAATACGGTAAAATGAATCTATTCGGGGCGTGGCTATGGCGGTGAACTAGGCACACGTCTTTTTTGTGAGCTCCTGGAGATTTTCGATTAAACTCCTGGACATTTTCCCTTAAGAGCACAGACAAACCAATCGTTTGTAATACCTCTGCAGTGTACATAATCGTTAATATGCCAACGAAAAAAGGCCAAGAACGCCGCAAAAGCGAACTTTTTCCCAATCGACGAGGATGAAGAGTTGGATGCTAGCAGCCAAGCTAGCAGCCCTGCTGGCTCAACAGGTATCGCTAGCCCTAACGCTACCCTCCAGTCAGAAGCGGCGGTTGCTGAAACGGTTCATAACTTGGATGTCATTCAAAAGCTTGACTTGATAAGAAATGACATTGCCTTAAGATTGATGGAAACCTTAAGGCAATTCAAGATGTCCAGAGAGATGTGCGGGACTTCTCCGGTCGCATGGATGAGGCAGAGAAACGTATTAGCGAGGTTGAGGACACAGTTAACTCAGAGAAAGGCAAGACTGAAGCGCTGGTTAAACAAGTGGCTCTCCTCACATACAAGCTTGACGAGCTCGAAAACCGCTTGCGGAGATCCAACCTCAGGCTGGTTAACTTGCCCGAAAAAGTGGAAAATAATGACGCAGTTGCTTTCCTCGAGAAATGGCTACCTGAGGCACTGGGACCTGCAGCCTTTCCTACACCACCTGTCGTCGAGAGAGCGCACAGACTCCCCGGTCGGACACAGTCTGATCGAAGAGAGTCCTTATTATGAAGTTTTTGAACTTTCAAGATAAAGTCCGAGTAATGCGCGCAGCCAGGGCCAAGGGCAAAGTTCTGTGCAGAGGAAAAGAAGTCATGTTCTTCCCGGACTTATCGGCGGAGCTGCACCGGCAGAGGAGGCGTTTCGACGGGGTAAAGCAACAAGTGAGATCCCTGAACATTCGCTATGGAATAATGTACCCAGCCAAGCTTCGTCTGACGATTAATGGACAAACACGTGAGTTCGACTCCCCAGCAGACGCTGAGAACTTCGTTCAGGGCATACAACGCTCAGAAGACGCACAGAGGAGCTAAAAGTTGTACTATGGAGATTTTCATTAATGACAAGCGCCATTTATTATGATGTTAGCTTTTTCTCACGAGGGCTGATAGTTTCCATTTAGATTAACAGAGAGGTAGACGTTCTCCTTAATAGCTGGCGCTTGTCTTTCGAGCTCCGTTAGACTTACACTGTAAGAGAGGATACTTTGTTTACTTCATAAATGTTCGGCCGTGAAAACTATTTTATTTTTTATTTTTGCCGGGAGACACAGAAGTCTTGTTTTGTTGGTGTTTATTTTAGCACACCGACGGCTTGGTTCAACTGCTCCCTTGCTTGCACTGGATCAGTTTGTGCACTTAGCCACATCCCAAGGTAAGGGGGAGGGGGGGAGGGTACGTGGGGCTGTCCTGTTCATGATGACGGCTGAGGGGATCTGGTTATGGCAGAATTTCTTTATTTTTCATGTATGTCTGTGTTTTTTTTACAATACAACTTTGTACAATGGCACACTGTAATTCCCACATGGAAGTAACAGGTTTGTTACAATATAGAGCAGACAATATCTGGACAATCTGGTTTATCATTAGTTTAAGATCACTACAAACAAAAATCTAAAATTCACTTCTTCCGTTCCGGCGTCGGGGGTCCCGGCTGACGCCACTCCTGTTCCAGCGTCGGGGGTCCTCGCAGCGCCTACTCCAGTTCCTGTCCCGCGCCGGAGGGTCCCGGCAGACGCCACTCCTGTTCCGGCGTCGGGGGTCCTCGCAGCGCCTACTCCAGTTCCTGTCCCGCGCCGGAGGGTCCCGGCAGACGCCACTCCTGTTCCGGCGTCGGGGGTCCTCGCAGCGCCTACTCCAGTTCCTGTTCCACGCCGGAGGGTCCGGGAGACGCCACTCCAGTTCCGGCATCGGGGTCCCGCACGGATTACTCCCATTCCTGTTCCGCGCCGGAGGGTCCCGCACGGATTACACCTGTTCCGCGTCGGGGCCCCAGCAGGCGTCACACCGGTTCCGGCGTCGGGGGTCCCGGCAGACGTCACACCTGTTACGGTGTCGGGGTTCCCGGCAGCGGCTACTCCAGTTCCTGCCCCACGTCCGGAGCTGAGGACAACGCCCCTTCAGCTGCAGAGGCGGCTATCACCGCCTGAGTCCCCGTGCTTCGTCCCTGACCGGCCTCCGGGCCGTCCTCCCGAGCCTCTGTACTCTGCCCCTGAGCGGCCACGGCGCCGCCCGCCCGAGCCCCGGTGCTCTGTCCAGGATTTGTGAGGCAGATGGACCCAGATGCAGAGTTTGAACTAAAGTATTTTTAATAAACAGTCTTTAACAGAAAAATAAGAATAAACGCAGGAATCTCAAAGTGTAAAACTGAAGAAACAAAAGCACAAAGAAAACACAGGAGGCTTACACAGGTGAACAGGACTGGAGCTCAGGAGACACGGGATACAGAAACACAGGAGGACAGGACATCACGGCACTTAGACAACGACGATAGACAACAATCCGACAAGGACAAAGGAAAGCACAGAGGCTTAAATACAGACACAGGGAAGGCAGGGGCAATGGGACACAGGTGTAACACATGAGGACTGGTGCAGACAATCACAGACAGGAAGTAAAACTAGACACGAGACACAAGAACCCAGACTACAAAATAAAACAGGAAACAGAACCCGGAGTGTGAAACATGAAACACAGGGATGTAAACAGAAAACACCTCTTCAAAAAGAGGTGGAACCCAAACCCTTACACATTGTTGTCTGGCATGAAGTGCATAAATATCTTGGAGATTTCCCAGTGTTGTCCTGTTTTTCACCTATCTGGGGCAATGAACACTTTAGCCCGGCTAATAATGACATGGGGTTTAAAGCATGGTTAAGCAAGGGCATAGTTAAACTACTAGATCTCTATAAGGACAACACTCTAATGTCGTTTGACGAGCTGAAAGCAAAATACGACGTACCACAGAAACACTTCTTTAAGTATTTACAACTTAGAAGTTTTATTCTGACATGCTTAAAGAATTCAGTGCAACAACCCCCAATGCCCACACTGGAGATATTTTCTACAAAAACTTGTTTCAGCAAAGGGCCGGTTACTCAATTATATAATATAATGGTGGAAAACCATAAAGACAACTCTGAAAGTAAGAGACAGCAGTGGATAGGAGACTTACAAGAGGACATTTTAGTGGAAGATTGGGGTATAATATGTTCGAAGGTACATACACAAACCATTAACACACGACTGAGATTAATACAATATAATTGGATAATGAGAATGTACATCACCCCTGTGAAGTTAAACAAATTTGATCCTAATATCCCTGACCGATGCTATAAGTGCAATATGCATCAAGGTACTTTATATCACTGTTTGTGGGAATGTCGGGAGATTCAAAGATTTTGGAGTTCGGTGATACAATATATCTCTCAAATGACCTCTTCTCCAGTACCTCTAAGTTCTGTATACTAAGCATCTATCCAGACAATTGTTGTCTTTCTAATAGAGAAAGAAAAATGGTTGACCTATGTCTACTACAGGCCAGGCGCTCAATCGCCCTGTGTTGGAAGAATGTCCGTTGCCCCTCTCTAGGCCACTGGTTGAAAAACTTAACATCGAGTTTGGCTCTTGAGAAATTAACATATATAGTTAGGAAGAAAGCTTCTCAGTTTTACAACATCTGGGAGATGTTTTGGGAATTTGTTAAAAATGGTGACATTGAAGAGACATTGGAAATGTGAAGTGACGAATCTGTTGTGAGGAATGTGTGCTGTACTCTGCTCCATGTTTGTGACTGTAATTTATTTTACTTACATTATTTTTATTCATTTATTTATGTAAACTAAATTAGTATTTTCATTGTAATTTTTGCCCTTCTTGAATTTCAGTTTTAATTATAACTTATCCATTTATTTATTTTCAAGAGATATTTGTATTATTTATTGTTATTTTATATACTGCCATATGTTCAGTTTGGGGAAGGGTCATGTATGTATGTAAATTGATTAAAATGTATAAAGCCAATAAATATATGTTACCAAAAAAAATGAATCTCTTCTTCATGTTGTTCTCTGCGGACGCTCGGACTCGCCTGCACCATGTGATTCTCACACAAGCAGCAGAAACCCATGTAGACCTGTCAGCTGGTTCAACCTGGGTCCGGGTCTGAAGCCCACCAGGACCCACTGTGCACAGAGAGACGCCTGGTTTCACAGATTATCACATGTTCCTTTTACATTTCTCATCACGTAGAATCTGTGAAAAACATCATGACAGCGATTAAACAGCAGTTTAAACGTGTGCGGGTCCGAGGGAAGCTCACCTGGAGGCTGATGTGTTGGAACAGCTTCAATCGACAAAATGTGACTTTCAACAAACCTGCTGAGATCCATGTTTGTAAATCCTGGTTCTCATCATTACATCTCGTGTATTGTTTTAAACATGGTTTCCCTGAAGCGTGACGTCCATTACCTGCAGCACTTCACATGAATATTCATCACAAGTCTCATTAGAAGAGAAAATATGTTCATAGGTTTGATGAATTTATTTTCATCAAACTTATGACTTTGCTTCTGTCTCTTTAATGTGACTTCAGCTCTGCAGCTACGTCACAGACTCCTCCCCCCTGCACTTCCTGTTGATATTTAACTTTCACTTTCACTCTCTAGCAGAACGATCTCTGAACTTTGAACACTGATCAGATCACGATCATATTCAAGCAGCTATTTTACACCAAGTCTCTTGTCTGTGTGAGCTTGTTGCTGCCAAATGACTTTTGACCAGTTATCAAATCCAAGGCTTGAATTACTTTTTACAATCGTGTCCTGACACCTGAGAAACCAGGAAACATCTGTTCCTCCCTGAAGAGACGCAGGCTGAAAACCAGACGATCACATTCACCTTCCAAACCAAACTGAACCAAACCAGACCAAACGTCCTGAGTGAGTCCAGCTACAGGAGAGAAGAGTCAAACTACAACCTGCCGACGCTCCACACACTGACCGTGAGTTTAACACACACCTCGACTCAGAGAGGAAGTAAACCTCAGTGAAGTTCGTGGAGCTGTGACTGACTGACTGTCTGTTTTCAGCTTCACCTGGAGACTCAATGGCTTCCAGATCAGAAGAGGATCTCTGCTGTCCCATCTGCCAAGATGTCTTCAGAGATCCTGTCATTCTGTCATGTAGCCACAGCTTCTGTAAAGACTGTGTGAAGAGCTGGTGGAAAGACAAAGAAGTAAAAGAGTGTCCACTTTGTAAGAGAAGATCTTCAAAGGATAAACCACCTTGTAACCTGGCGTTAAAGAACCTGTGTGAGACCTTCTTACAGGAGAGAGATCAGAGCTCTTCACATGCTCTCTGCAGTCTGCACTCAGAGAAACTCAGACTCTTCTGTCTGGACCATCAGCAGCCAGTGTGTCTCGTCTGCAGAGATTCAGAGAAACACAGCGACCACAGATTCAGACCCATCGATGAAGCTGCACCACAACACAAGAAGCAGCTTCAGGAAACTCTGGAGCCCTTGAAGAAGAAGTTACAGTGTTTTGAACGCGTGTTAAAGTAAAGTTTGAACTAACAGCAGAACACATTAAGGTCCAGGCCGGACTCACAGAGACGCAGATCAAGGAGCAGTTTAAAAGCTTCATCAGTTTCTGGAGGAGGAAGAGGAGGCCAGGATGGCTGCACTGAGGAGGAAGAGGAGCAGAAGAGTCAGATGATGAAGAAGAAGATCGAGTCTCTGAGCAGAGACATAACGGCTCTTTCAGACACAATCAGAACCACAGAGGACGAGCTGAGAGCTGAAGACGTCTCGTTCCTGCTCAACTACAAGGCTGCAGTGGAACGAGTCCAGCAGCGCCCCCTGCTGGATGATCCACAGCTGGCCTCAGGAGCTCTGATAGACGAGGCCAAACATCTGGGCAACCTGAGCTTCAACATCTGGAACAAGATGAAGGACGTGGTCTCCTACAGTCCTGTGGTTCTGGACCCAAACTCTGCTCATCCAGTACTCGTCCTGTCTGAAGATCTGACCAGTTTGAGACGAGGAGAGGAACAGAAGCTTCCTGACAATCCAGAGAGGTTTGATGAACAAGCCTCAGTCCTGGGATCTGAGGGTTTTAACTCAGGGACTCACAGCTGGGACGTCCTGGTTGGAGACAGTACTGACTGGTCACTGGGTGTGTCAGAAGAGCCTGTCCAGAGGAAGGGAGACAAACTGTCTGGATCATGGGGAATAAGGTTATTTGTAGGTAAATACTCAGCATCGTCACCATCAGCATCATCTGTTCTCTCTGTGCAGAAGATCCAGAGGATCAGAGTGAAACTGGACTGGAACAGAGGAGAACTGTCGTTCTCTGATCCTGATACTAACAAACACATTCACACCTTCACACACACTTTCACTCAGAAGATGTTTCCATACTTTAACACTATAGATCACTTGAAGCTGTTACCTGTGAATGTCTCTGTGACGCTGGATCAGAGCAGTTAGAGAGAAAGATTTTATTCATCATGTTTATTTCTTCAAGAGAAATCTGCTGAATTTAAAAGTTAAACTAGTAAACCAGGTTTCAGATGATTTAAAAGTAATCTGAAAATAATTAAATAATCTCCGATGCGCATCTATAAATATCCGGGTCAGGAGGGTCACTTCCTCTTTCCCGTCTATTATTCCCGTGAGCAGTGTGGAACAGCGTTCGGCAGCAAACATCGGCGTGGAAAATCTCCGTTAAACTGGTGTCAGATCAGCGGTGAGTTGCACTGTGTTTGCATTGTGGATGACTCCCGCCAACATAGCGTGGTTTAAGTTTAACCTGTGTGTGATGATGTTGGTGTGTATGTTGTACACGCACTTAGCCTGTAAGGCTCGTCCCTAATAGCCCTGGACATATTTGTTTGCCTTTCGATTGAATGTTTTGTTCTTTGTTAATGGTGAATTTATTTCATAAATTAACATTTTAGCCTTAGCCAAAGGTTTGTATGTTGTAGCGATAATCCTGACTTCTCTTGATGAGATGTAGTATTATTTGAACTGAACGAAATTGGAATTATTTGTTTTCCTCAATGACCTTTTGTGGGTCAGGTTTTTTCCACCTTTAGTCAGATGTTGCGGGACCCAAACTCTGACAGTGATGGCGAGCTCCCCAAAAATGGACTAATATGGACCCAACCTCCTTTTTAACATTCCAACGTGGAATATCCTTGGATCAACATAAATTATATTAATGAACTGAAAATAGAAATGAACTGAGAAATATTAATTTTTGTTGAAAGTTTGTATTGCTGTTTTTTGTTTAAGTGCAAATACAAATTGTATGTAAACCCTCCCTGTGTCTCCTGTGTCTTGACATTCACACACTGGGCTCCAACCGAACCTAGAAGTCCGAAATTTAAAAATCCACTGGGAGTAATTATATTTTGTAAAAACGTGATGAAATACACAAGCGTAATGTTGTCTGTGTGGCACACATCTGTAAAGGAAGGACAGATGTGTGAAGAGTAAATCCAGAGAAGAACTGGGCAACGTGTTTTAAATCACACGTCTACCGGGAACTAGATGGATTATGTCATCTTAGCGGCTGAAAGGATTTTAATGTCTGTGGACTGTTGACTTTTATTGACAGTAAATTAACTTTGAAGAAAGGTATTTCTGTTAGAAGCGCTCAGAGCAGCGGTGAGCGGTGAGCGTGACGCGACTCAAGCTGCTGATGGGATTAGTGTCGTGGAGAAGGCCATATTTTCTTCTTCAGACAACAGGAAAGCATGGATGAAGGGTTGAGTTCGCTCAGCTTGTTAAAACGGGAGCAGATCCGCTCTGACTGGGAAATGATCAAACGCTGAGGAGTCTCCGAGTTCAGAGGGAAACGTAACAGCAGAGATAATGAAAGTCCCAAAGCAACGAATGCACATCATCCAGAAAGAAACTGAAGGGAAAGAGTTTTCTTCTTCTTCTGTTCTTCTGTGGAGTGACAGCAGATTCTGCCTCGATGGAGCATCTTCTTCACTCGAGTCAAACAGCTGCTGCAGCCTGGAAACTGTCACGAATCAAACGGCGTGCACTTAATCAGAGAAGTTCACACAGAAATCCATCATTTGAATTGATTTACCACACGCTCCTCGTTTTGAGCTTCATCAAATCATGTGTTGACATGTTTGCACTCCTAAATATATTCAGGTTCCACACATCACGTGATCAGGATTTCTTATTGGAGAGTGTAATATGACAGACTGAAGATGTAAAAAAGGAATTAAACGTATTTGTAGCCATAACATTGACTAAATTGAACAGATACATGTCCTACATTGGCTTTTATATTCAATTGATGGTTTATATACATAACGTAATATTTTTCATTATCATTTGTAGTAGATTTTTAAGCAATTTCAGTCTTTTTCTAATATTTCAGAAACACCGGTTTATGTTAGATTTTGGTACAATGACTCAGGATGGATGTTACTGGTGCGAGCAGGCTCTGAAACACACCCACAGTCGGTCTGGTGCTCTAACCAGCAGTTGTTGTCCACGTCAGGTGATCGTCGGCCGCTGGAGGATAAAGTAACTGAAGAGCAAGTTGGCAGTCACACAGTCTCATAGAGCTGCTCACACACTGTTACGTGCAGCTGACACAAAGGGAACTTATCAGCCGGCTGCAGTGGTGTTTGTGTTCAACACTCTGGTTCAAGCAACGCCTGAGGAAAGCACGTGGCTCCTGAGCTGCTTTACACACACTTTAATGTTTACACAGAAATACTGATATTAAAGATATTCCAATACCGTTCTTCGTGGCCGAGGTGTCAGACCAGTGAGATATGGCTTCAGGTTTTTCGTTGTATTGCTTCGGTCAGTGCGACCTCCTCTCGCCTGCCGCGCGTCGCCGCTGACAGGACAGTTTCAGAAACAGGTGGAGCAGCAGCAGAGCATGATGGGTAAAGACAATCTGAAGGAGGAGATGGAGGGCGGATCCCCAGACGGCTCCTGAATGTCCTTCGTGCTGAGATGATTGTCCAGTGACACGGTGCGTCCACTCTGGCACCGCGCAGTCACTTCACTGTAAAGTCTCCATGAACTTGATGTGTGAGGGTGTGAGATGCCCCCACCCCCGACTTCCACTGAGCAGGACACCACCAGGACATTAGTTCTGATAAACGACAACTTCTCTATATATAGTGTCAGTTATTATTTATTCCATGTCGTGATGTCATCAACCAGAGGTGGCCTGTTCACCGTGTTTCTGTCAAACCATCACTTCTCGTCTCTCCAGTGTATTTAATCCTTCATTTAAACAATTTAAATGTAACTTGTTAATTTAATGGTTATGAATGTGAGTAAGTAGAGCCAGTAAAAAAAAAAAAAAATCCAATGTCTCCCTCCGTTGAATCAGATTTTTATTAAACGTTTCCAATCTCCTGCTGCTCTTCTCTTTTTTAGGTTTTAGCTTCACGTTGTAAAATTTGATTAGAAACGTAAAACAAAACAGCTGATTACTCACAAATATCAGGAAATTGATTCAAACAGATTTTAAGTAAAGATTAATATTTATACAGTATATTGAAACTGTGCATCAGCCAAACACATCTCCACAAATAACCCAGATACACTGAACTCTACTACTACCTGCTGTGTGTGTGTGTGTGTGTGTGTGTGTGTGTGTGTGTGTGTGTGTGTGTGTGTGTGTGTGTGTGTGTGTGTGTGTGTGTGTGTGTGTGTGTGTGTGAGAGCAGCTGGCTGACAGAGACAAGAGAAAACAAGATAAGAGAGAAGAGGAATCACATCGTCTTCACGCAATACACCTGACAACAAACACCACTGCTACACACACACACACACACACACACACACACACACACACACACACACACACACACACACACACACACACACACACACACACACACACGGTTTGTGTCTTTGTTCTGAACGGTCTTGTCGCAGAGATAAACAGAATCAGAGTCCGCGGCTGCTCTGTGTCACATTCAGATATCAATTAATCCTTTATCTTTTAATTAAATTTGACACCTTTGTCTAATTGGCTTCAGCAAATTACCTAAAATAGTCCAGATTGTGGCGGAGACGTTTCTTTGTCTGTCACCGTTTAACACTCGTTAAACTCTCAGAATTTGCTCTTGTGAAACGTTTGGCTTCTGTCAGTGTGAGAGCAGAGAAACGAGCCATTGTCAGTTAACAACATGCGACACGTTAGAAACCCTGGATTATATCGGATCATTTAAAATAACAAAGGTCAACTGGACCCAGAGAGCAAAGAGGCTGAGGCAACAAAACAACTGGTGCCAGCACCGATGCCAGAGGCTGTGACGGACGACGGGCTTGAATCCAAATGTTCTGTTCCCTGTTCGGTTGCCAGCGTTAGACCAGAGCTGGTCCAGGTGAGGCTAACTGCGGTTAATTGTTAGTCCACAGCTCACAAACCCACCAACCTGAGGTGGTGTGTGTCCACGGGGCCGGAGCTGGCTGCCGTCAGCCACAGAGCAGCTCAGGGGAGGGAAACGACTCAGTGGACCGAGACAGAAAGAGGAGAATGAGAACATTTCTCCTTTTCAGCGAACTGGCACCGGAGGGAAAAGAGCAGTCGACTGTGTCCTATTCTAAGCAAACTGAGCACACGCACACACATCCTCCGTCGCTGCACACACACACACGGGTGGGATTTAAAGCTCGTGCATGTTTAGGGTGATGCATGTGAGGACAGAAGGAGTCGATCCTGTCGCGTTAATAATGCATCTGCAAAGTCAGATCTGGGCCAGTGTCACAAACTCCATCAACCCGACACCCTTCCTGTGTTTCCATCTTTCTGTCCCACTTTATATGAGCCCAGTTTTTCAAATGTTTCAGGCTCCATTTTTAATCTTGCCTGGTACCTGCAGCCACAGCAGCTCTGAACAATTATTTCCAAGACTTTTAATGCGCAGGCAAGTGCCACAATGGCTTCCAGGGAAGATTGTGATTGCTGGCACTGTTCGCTCCATATTTAAGCTACGATTTCATCCCCCTCCTTCTATGGCGACAGGTTTTTCCTCCTATCTTTGAATGTGGCTGTTGGGAGCGATTCTCAACAACCAAACATCATAAACACTAATTTGCTTGGAACACCTCTCCGCCTTGAGGCTCCAGATGCTGGGGCTGTGTGACGGCCTCCATAGGACCCATCATGCTCCGTTCAGCACTGAACAGGACAGCAGCGCGCCACGAGGACCCGTGCGGAGCGGCGCCACTTAGAGGGATCGCTGAATGATTACCAGGCTGAGATGTGCAATCACAACTTGCTCCATTCAGCCAAGTCTTTTTACGCTGCGAGGAGAAAAATTACCTCGTGTAATTGACCCATAAACACTGATTTGAACACCACTGCTCATGTGGGTCCCGGCTCCACTCAGAGGAGAGCTGCAGGGAGGTTCTGACGACTTGGTGGCACCAGAGAATCCTCGTCAGGCTGAAGATGAGCACGCAGAAAATCAACAAAGAAGCGAACATGGGAGTGGTCTGCTCCACGTTCAGGCCCGGACGCAGCCACGCGTGTCCTGAATGTGTCCTGACACCAGAGTGAGGAGAACAGGGATCTGATCCACGTGACCCACGATCACAGCTGTTCCTCTTTAGTTTTCACCCAAACTTTAACAACTGCACATTAATATAAGTAGGAACATTTTGGTAGGAACAGAGAAGGTCAGCTGGAGGATCCAGTTCTTCAGAATTAATTTTATTGTGGACATTACGGGATAATGAGTATAATTTAATTTCCAGTCCAGCAGATCCCTGGCTAACGACAGTGAAACGGGCGGAATTTAATGAAATTCAGAAACTAATTGCAAAAATCTAAAACATGTTCAGAGGAGGAGTTTCATTCGTCCAACTGTTTCAGCAGATTAATTCCCTTTGTCCCCTCGGTCTGTTTTTCAGTCTGAGAACATCACTCTGCTGCGGAGACTTCAGCAAACACCAGTTAGCACTTAGCAGGAAGCAGTTATGCCAAGTCTGCAAGGGAGCTCAGGTAGAAACGTCAAGTGAGCTGCTACTAGAATGAATTGAATCAACGCAGAAGCACATTTAAACCTTCTCGGTCCAGTACATCTTCTTCAGCAGCAGCCGCCACACAACGGCAGTATGTAAAGTCTCACACACACACACACACACACACACACACACACACACACACACACACACACACACACACACACACACACACACACACACACACACACACACACACCTATTCTCTGGTGTCCAGTTTGTAGTGGTTCACATCTGAGTGTTATATCTCCTGTCTGCAGAGGAGGTCACCTTTAAGATAGCAATTTAACAGCTTCACACCAGAGAACACACACACACACACACACACACACACACACACACACACACACACACACACACACACATACATTATACATCAATATATCACACACACACACACACACACACTGCAGCCCACATTGTCACAGATAGAGGACTTGATAGAAGCAGACAGCAATGGATTGTTCTCAACTCTCTCAATATATAGTAAGTCTGTCCTGTGTGTATGTGTGTGTGAGAGAGAGAGAGAGGGGGAGGGAGAGAGAATTAGAGCTGTCACTAGTCTGATAACAATGTTAGGCTGAGGAAGTGTGGTTATTACACACACACACACACACACACCACACACACACACACACACACATCGGCCTCCTGACAGGAAAGGTGACTTTAGTCCGAGCATGAACGAGAGAGGGAGAGAGAGAGAGGGGGAGAGAGGGGGAGAGAGAGAGAGAGAAGGAATAAGAATCGACTAAGAGAGACGTAAAGACCTGTAAAGAAAAAAGAAGAGTAAAGAAAAGAAGGAGCTCCAACAGTTGATAAAAGTGAGAGTGAAAGTCAGGAAGAGGAATCAAATGTGTGTGTTTCTGTTTCTGAATGACAGGCCTCCTAAAAGCAGGCGTAGGATTAAATGGACAGATATATACAGCTGGAGCGAGTGGGGGACGGACGGGAGGACGGAGAAAAGACAGATGAGCACGGGGACGGATGAGAGGAAGCAGAGGGGAGAGGAGTGGAGGTGGGGAAGGATGGAGGGAGGGATGGGAGACAGACTGACGATGACTCTGGGCCTCTTCATGAGGATGAAGAGCGTTAGTTTTAGTTTCACCACTGACTGGACCTCTGTCTTTTAACTCTAGTCTGGAGTTTGCCCCCCCAGGTGAGGGGGGAGCTGCAGACTGGACATGACGGATTCATTCCACCGCTGAGATCCTGAGGTTTTGTTTAAAGCATCAACATCGGCCCTTGTCACCAAAGCTTCCAAGTCTCCTCTGTGTACGACTCCTGTGTTTCATTGGATATTTGCACACACGTTCAAACATCATCAAAACGCTCACTCACTTGTGGTGAATCCCCCGAATCCACCTCCTGCTGTTTCCCATGGGCTCGTGCGGAGGTGTTACTGGGTTGGCAGGAGACATTCGGCTCTTACAGCAGTTACAGGTAAAAATTGTCAAAAACTATTAAGTGTAAAAACCTTTAGAATCAATATAAACCCGAGTACGAACTTGGATTAAAAAGGATTCAGAAGTTAACCATCACACAGACGCTCACCCTCTGACTGACCCGTCGTCGTCGGGACGCTGGTCTTCACACAGACAGACACACACATCCAGACCCTGAAATCTGACGAGTGTGAACTCTGCCTGACCCGTCTGCAGCGCCGCCGCCAAACTTCTCTCTGCTACTTTTGTTGTTTTTTTTTTACTTCAACGCTTTCTGTTCTCGCTTTCATTTTAAGAGGCTTAGCTCGTGGTGTCACTCCGTTCTACGGGACATCCTGAACAGACGCCTCTCGTGGCAGCCGTGCTGGACTTTCAGAGAACTGGCAGCAGGTTGTGCTTGTCAGCTGAGGCGGAGGACGTCGACAGGAAGGTTTGTGTTCACGGTGCTGCACAGATGTGCTCGTGCTGCTGCTGCTGAAGGTTTCCTGAGCTACTGCTGCTCCCTGGCTCCAAATCACAGAGGTAGATAAGTGTTTGGGTTAAAAGTGAGATTTTAAACATATGGAGGAAAAAACACAGCAACACCTGCTCTTCCAGAAATAACTGGAACATATGGAGCTTTGTAAATTAAGAGTTAATGAGTCACTTCTACAGAGTTTCACTTTATGACGTTTCCTATTTCATAGAAATTGATCAGTAGCTGTTATCAGACCTGGTCAATATTTAGGCCAAGACTCAAAGTATCTCTAAATGAGAAGTGAGGAGTTTCTGCCTTGCCCAAGGGCACACTGGTATTAGCTGTTTAAGAATTCATCCTTGTTTTACACCTTGTTTTTACATCTGCAAGGTCACACACATCTATTATTCACTATTACTTGGAGACTAACAAAAGTCTTGTTCTTATTCCGCAGAGCACTTAATGCAGCACGGGACATTCAAAGTGGCAAAGAGCAGCAACTGCAGCTCGGGGAATAAATCCACAAAGAAGCCAATTAAAGCAGTAAAGTGCAATCACGGACACACAAGGAAATCAAGCACTCACACACCTTAACGTTCTAAGATCCATCTGAAAACCAGAGATGGTGTCGGCTGTTAAACGTACAGAAAGCTTTACAACACTTCACTTAGATTCTAATGAGAGTCGGCTCCATGAAGGCATCATCTCACTTCACAGAATGGCTCAGGTCACGCTCCTGGAAAACGTGGCTGATTAAGGATCTGCGGCAGATTCTCTTTTTCTCTGGAAACTGTTTTCTCCGTCCAGACTGAGATGTTGGTCTCATGCAACAATAATCCATGTGCGGATTCATCTGAGTTTTCCTCTGAACCCGGCAGGTTTAGACTCAGTGTTGGTCTGAGGAAGGTTTCATAGAGTTCATTCATCAGTCATCATTTTGTGGGATTTCTAACATGTTGAAACTTGCTTTGTTTACATCCACGTTCCTGCACACAGTCTTTTCTTTACCCTCCTCTGTGGTGTTTCTTGTCTCTTTTCTTCAAACCTTTGACCAATGGTACAGATCGAAAACTCCACAGGTAACATTTCTACTCCGAACCAAGAACAGTACCAAGAATTCAACACTTCTCTTGGATCATGTTCCAAGTACTTCAGGATGATTATATATGATGAGAGTTTATTGAATCAGTCTCTCAGTAGATCTAATACCTCGTTAAGGCTCATAGATAATCTCAATATGTCTGATGTGCTTTTCATCAATATCCATGAATCTGTTCTCTGGGATATTGATGAAAATGTTAAAAGAAAATAACGACATCTCTTGAGCAGCGCTAACGGAGAGCGTGAAGAAAATGTTGAGTCCGACCAAATAATAACCAAAAAGCGAAAATAAATAATCTAATAATAAATATAAATGAATAAAATGATAAATATAACAACATTAATAAATAAGAGCAATAAGAAGATATTGTCCTGTAAAAAGAGTTATTACAAATTAAAAGAAAAGGAACAATAAAAAGAAAACAACATTAAAAATAATGCTCGATTTTCAGTGATAAAAACTGATAAATAAAAATAGATATGAACAAAATTCGGGCAGAGAACTTTACTATATATTAAATTGTTTTATATTTATAATTATTTCATAACGAGGTTGTTCTATGCACTCTTGTTGGTGCATCTGCTCTTAATTAGCATTCCTGCTGATTTGCTGCTGCCGCTCTGAGTTCTTAAGAGTCGAGCCGAATCTGTGCTGCGTTGTTTAAAGATGACGATCGTGCGTTCGCAGGACGACCGCTGTGAAGACGAGTGCAGAGCTTTGTTTCTCTCCGAGTCGGACTGATGACAGCTTTAACTGCTCGGGCGGGAAGATGAAAACGTTTCTGTGGAAGGAAGCAGATTATCGCTCAGAGACAGAGACTCTGCTGTCACGCTGTCGTCTGCTCTCTCTGCACCTTCTGTGCTTTCTCTTACTTCTCCCACACTTTCAAAGTTCCACCAGTTCAGAGGAGTAAGATGTATTATGTTTGGACGCACAAGCCTGAAATATGCTTTGTACAAGCTCCATGTGTTGTGCATGCAGGGAGTAAATATACCACATGTGAAGGAAAGTTTGACTGAGAAACTACATGTCTCAGTCAAACTGTCTCAGCATGAATCTCCTGTTAGTTGTGTAACTTCGCCCACATAGAGGATTGAGTCCATTACACTGACGTCAGTGTTAGTGCCTCTGGCTGTATTCAACCTTTTCACAGTAAAATGCAGGAAGTCCTGTGGAAATTCTGCATCCAGAGGCAAAGAAATCAATCAAACATCCTGGAAATGTTCCATTTTATAGGAAACAAGCTTTTTGCTCCCTGGAAGAATTAAACATGAAGTACACAATGCAAAGTCGTGTTTGAGTCATTGTTGTGTAACATCCTCATTAGGTCAACACAACAACACGTGTTTAGAATGAAACAACCAAACGCTGCACTTGACTCGGCCTCAGAAAACAAACATATTAACACTCGTCAGGGAGATAATATCACAAGAATTAGTCAGTTTGGGTCAAATAATGAGTCGATGGTAGAAAAATGAGAAGATGTTGATGACAGAGCTGCGACAGGAAGTTCTCGTTTCGTGTGTGAGGGTTTTCAGTTTTATCTCCAGAGGACGAGGGGATTTCTCGAGTCTCCTCTTCTCCAGCCGGCAGCTCGTCCATCTTTGCTTTTCATGTTTCTTTCATCAGACACAGGATTTTGACTCTTGTGGAACGGCTGCTCTTGATCATTTTTGATCTTACTTTACTTGTATGAATATATATTTTGAACATGAGGAAACACAAATGCTACGTGGAAAATGTCTGCGTCCTCCACCTAATGAGCTTCGTGCAACACAAAGGAAGCTGCAGCAGAAAACACATGTGGAAGACACATCTATCTATAGATATCTGAGAAGATAACTCCAGGTCTTTTGTTATTAGATTTCGATTTTTAGATATTTGTTATTAGTGTTTAATGTTATAAAAGCAGCACCAGACTCTCTAATTCCTCCCTTCCCTCTGTTGACTCCTCACCTCCTCTCCTGACTCCTTCTCTTCCATCCACCTCTCACCTTGTTTCCTCCCTCCTCCTCATCTTTGCTTCCTTTTCTCTAGTTTGGTCCTTTTCCCACCTCCTCACTTCTCCTGCCATCTGGTCCCTGTCTCCTCCTCTCCGTCTTTTCTCCCTTCATCCTTTTCCATCACAGAAGAAATAATCAGCTCCCTGGATAAGTAGCGTAAGAATCGGAGCACACAGCGGGAACATTATATTTGGGATTAAGAGCAGTTCAGCACAAAAATCTTCTAACTCGTGTCCGACATGTTTCTCTGTAATCCCACAGCTCAGCCAACTCGACTGTGAGCTGGTTTCTCTCTGTGAAGGGTTAAAGAAGAAGAGGATGTGAGTTCAACGAGTAGCGATGAGGGTCAAACACGTGCGTGCTGCACACTCAGCGACCAAGTGCTCTAACTGCCTCGACTGTTGAAGTGCGCCCACTTTCAGGCCGCACGTCCGTCACTAACCGATGTGCTGCATCTCCAAAAAGGCCTTTTAAAGACCCAGTGGAACGAGCGCGACCCCGTCGGCGTCAGCTGGTTTGTACTGGAGGTGTAGATGAGGAGAACGTTAGTTTCACAGCGAGAGCTTTTACAGCCAATGAAAACTGGCTAATTGCAGCAGTGCACTCTGATCTATTGAATGGGTTTGATTGTGGTTTAAATGCAAAACAGCAGCTGTCGATAAACACTGATCACATTCCAGCGTTAAACCCTCACGAGGCCAAAGGAGGAAGTAGTGTGACACCACTTCGACCTGCACAGACCTGATGTGCAGACACTAAATCCAGAGCGGAACAGAGACGAAGTAAACATGTGTTGACAACAAGTGGTGGAGCAGGCGTCCTGAATCCAGAGGTTTGATTCCATTGATTAACAACGGGTGCTGGGCCAGGAAGGATCCACCCGGTGGTCGGGGGGTTGAAGGACACATTTGTCAACAGCCTACTCGTGCAGCTGTGTCTTCAAGCGAATTGAGACACAGCTTTAACGTGCTTTTCATTTTTGTTATAATATCTCAAATTGCTTCCTCTGGGAACTACATCCTTTATCATATTCATTTTCTTCGTGTATAATGTGGAGCTGTGAAAGCTTCATCTCAACAGACTTAAGGACGAGCAGACAGATACAGTCTGTAGACTCGGACATGTGCTTTCACCCATGCACCTCTTCCAGAGATACAGGGAGGATCTGTCCAGCTCCCGTCTGAGAGCAGCTGCACTGGACGGTCATCATTGTGTTGTTAATGTGCTGCTAACATGTTGCTAATGGGATTTAACTGCTGGAGACCAGATGAGTCACTTTTTTAAAAAACGGCCCCTGAACAGCTCGTCTGAACACGACTTTGCCGCGGGTCTGAGCTAAAACCCACTTTCCCTCTCCTCAGTCACAATGGGAGTCCCCAACCATATCAGCAATTAGACTCCCCCACACACCCACACACACACACACACACACACACACACACACACACACACACACACACACACACACACACACACACATAACTGCATTGCACACACAAAGGCACGAACACATTAGACATCAGCAGAAAATTGCTGTTGATTCACTCATAAACTGAGTCACACACTCCCCCAGCCCCCGGCACTCTCTGATTGGCTAAGAGATGTCAGCTTTTGTGCATGTGTGTGTGTGTGTGTGTGTGTCTGTGTCTGTGTGTGTGTGTGTGTTGCCTGAAGCGCTGCAATAGGTCTTGATAAGAGTCAATCAGAACAGAGAGAGAGAATAAAGACAGATTGAGTGCAGAGCGACCGTAGGCGAGAGAGCGTCACTGAAGAGAGCGAAAGGTTAAGCGACAGAAATATATAATAGGAGAGAGAGAGAGGGAGAGAGAGAGAGAGAGAGAGAGAGAGAGAGAGAGAGAGAGAGAGAGAGAGAGAGAGAGAGAGAGAGAGAGAGAGAGAGGGAGAGGAGAGAGAGAGAGAGAGAGAGAGAGAGAGAGAGAGAGAGACAGACAAAGTGTGAAAACAAAGATGGAGAGACATAATGACTAACAGAGAAAAAGGAGAGAGAGAGAGAAAGAGGGTTAGAGGAGAAAATTACCGCTCACTCAGACTCCCAAGAGGAAACGATGAGGAGTGTCCACATCGACCAGAGCTGACACCTGTGACACACACACACACACACACACACACACACACACACACACACACACACACACACACACAGTATTGAGAGGTAGCCTAAAGGGAAACCTGGATACCCTCCATCAGCTGGATGTGACAGCAGTGATGAGACGTGTGCATTAATAATCCTGCGGAGCCGAGGCCGTTATCACATGTGACAATAACAGACGTACATCAGCCCCGTCAATTAAAACTCACATTACTCCCTCCGCGCTTCAGAGTGATGAGGAGATGAGGAGATGAGGAGATGAGGAGATGAAGAGATGAGGAGATGAGGAGATGAGGAGATGAGGAGATGAGGAGATGAGGAGATGAGGAGATGAGGTGATGAGGAGATGAAGAGATGAAGAGATGAGGAGATGAGGAGATGAAGAGATGAGGAGATGAAGAGATGAGGAGATGAAGAGATGAGGAGATGAGGAGATGAAGAGATGAGGAGATGAGGAGATGATGTGATGAGGAGATGAGGAGATGAGGAGATGAAGAGCCGTGATGTTTCCGTACCAGAGGTCAGAGGAGATGAACAGATTTCAATTTAACATGGAGACAGATCACAGTCATTTCTATTTTCAGTTTTTTCTACGACGTCCCAGCACAGAGAAAAAGATTAGATCCCAGGGTGGACAAGACAAAACATACAAAATCTTGAAATACAAGTTATAACCTCGACAGTTAGAAATAAAAATGAAAGAAAACAAAAGAAGAAAAACATAATTAGCTGTAGTGACACAGAAGCGTGCACATGAATAAATAACTATATTATATTTGAATGGAGTTCCTGATGCTCGGTTTCTCAAACTTCACTGCTCAGAGAAAGTGTGGAGTTGTGCTTGTTACACTTTGACCTGACTGCTGCTGAACGAGATGCTCACAGCAACAGTGGAGCTACAGAACGAGAACACAGGAGAACACCGGCTCCAGCGACCTCCAGCGACCTCCAGCGACCTCTGTGTTCCTAATGATTGTGTGTCTGTGTGCGGTCGACTCTGTGGTCGCTCCTCAAAACAGTGAGTCAGTGATTCCTCTGGAGAGTTTGTGCTTCTGTGCTTACGCCTGAATAAATCTATTTATTACAGCATGTTGCTCTGTGTGTGTGTGTGTGTGTGTGTGTGTGTGTGTGTGTGTGTGTGTGTGTGTGTGTCTGTGTGCTGATAAAGTCTCTGCACGTTGCGGCGAGTGAAAAGGGTGAAATTGGGGAAACATGAATTGAAAACATGAGGTTAAAACCCCAATCCAGAAAATGTTCAGCCAAATGAAACCACGTTTTCTGAAGTAATTTGACTTATGAACATGTTTCCTGGTGATTTTCTTTTTCCTTTTCTCATTCGTGTTTGTTTCCCGTGAGGTATAATCATCACCGCTTATTTCTCTGTGTTTTTTATGAATTCAGTTTGGTCTCTCTCCGTGTTCTTCGCTGCAGTGACCCTGTTTCACATCAGGATCAATAAAACAGTCTCTTCGTCCTTCAAATCCATTTAAACTCAGTCGTTCACTTGTCGTCTCCTCGCACAGTTATCATCGTGATCAAAGCTCCAGATTGATTAAAATAAGAAAATCACAAACTGTCAAACTGTCCAGATATACACGAATCCAACAAGTGGGTTCAGACGATTTGAGACAGAAATTCAGTAAAAAATAAGATTAAAGCAGAAATGACCTTGAGTTGATCTGTGAAGGTTTAAATTAAATAACTCTGAATGTGTTTTTCTTGCCTGTTAAAGAGAAAAACTTTCTTCATCAGCGTTTTATCTGCAAAGTGGTGAGTCTTCCTCTGCAAATACCAAACAATTCATCATAGAATGTATGGAAAAATGACATTGGCTGATAGATTTTGTGCCATTGATGGTTATACACTAAAATATATATTTATACGAGTAGAAATAAACTCTCAAATACACACGTGCATAAATAGGTAAACAAATGGTAAATTATGAAAGTAAGTTGTTCAGGGAGGAGCTCGTGTTTGACCTGCTGCTGCTCCACACTGACAGGAGCCAGCTGAGGGGATCTGAGCACCTGGTGGAACGTCCCTCTGGAGACGTCCGGGGCTCGACCCGACGGGGATCAGACCCCCGGGAGCCGATCCAGGACACGCTGAGGAGGGGGGGGGGTGGGTGTCTCCCATCTGGCCCTGCAGCGTGTCGAGGTCCCACTGGAATCACTGAAGGAAGCTGGTTGTGTAAAGGAAGCTCGGACGACTCTGTTCTGTCGTGTGTTTTAAGAAACTGCAGCGAAAAAGACGGATTCATAAATTTAATTACTGGAGAGAAAGTGACCGTTTTTTTTTTTTGTATTTTGATTATTGTGCTGAATATAAGAGTGAAAAGGAGCCTGGTTATAATGAGTCGGAATAATTGGAATGAAATGGACTATTTTAATCCAGGGTGAAAAAAAACCCTCATTATTATTGTACAAAACAAATTCCATATATTCTGAATAATGAATTATTATTTGTCCTGTTTATCTTCTAATGTCACATTGTTGATGGTTCAATTATTTGTTTGAAAAGTCTAAAATAATGTAAAACAATATGTAAATAATGATTGTTTTTTTCAATCTTGTGTGTGTTATATTATCTTTTTAAGTGTTTTTATGGCAGGTGCAATATTCAACTCACTTTTATTCTGCTCTATTATTCTTGGTCCTACACAATATGTCCTTGTACTGTTTTTTGTTGTTGGGTCCAAGAAAAATCTCCCACAGGCGACAGGTGTGTGTGTGTGTGTGTGTGTGTGTGTGTGTGTGTGTGTGTGTGTGTGTGTGTGTGTGTGTGTGTGTGTGTGTGTGTGTGTGGTTAATTGCTCCCCTTGAGCCACGTGTATCTCTCAGGTCGTCTGTGATTGATACAAGAAGACACTGAAAGCAGAAGTGAGAACTCAAACAGTCAAACTCGTCCACAGATCAGATCAAGTTGGGAAATAAAGTGTCTCCGGTCATTTCTCAGAAAAGAGGTCAGAGGCCGGGATTCAGTTCCTGAAGAGAAACGTGTGCTTCTCCCTGTCGAGGATGAGATACGTGCTTAAAGTCATTGTTTTTAATGAAGTACATTGTGAAGTGTATCCTGGGAAATGTAGTTTGTTTGTCAGAGCTCTCAGCCTGTGAGGAAGTAATGAAGAAGAGTTTCAGACTCTTCCAGACAACTCAGAGCCGACCTCCTACTGGAGATTGAGTGACAGTGCATCTGTTCTCTTCCTCTTATGTATTGGAATGTGTTTATATAAAAGTGCTATAAATAAAATGTATAATGGCGTCTGTTGCCTCATGCATCGTTTCCCTGCTCTTTGTTTCTGTATGAACAGAAGCTGATCTGGTCACAGTTGACTTGTGTCATCACGAGTCAAATAAACATGTCAGCTTCTCACGATCTGACATGTTTGTTTACGTTTGACGTCATCACCGTGCATCGGAACGCTCACATGTCGCAACTCTCAAATTTTAAATCGGATTATCCGACATCTGAGTCTTCTGGGACGCAGCAGAAGCAGAAGCAGAAGCAGAAGCAGAAGAAGAAGAAGAAGAAGAAGAAGAAGAAGAAGAAGAAGAAGACGGGACCATCTCTGCACATTAGTCAGCGTTATTGTTATGAACTTTAGAGAAAACCTTTTACAATAAAAGCTGAATGTAAAGTTTTGTTAAATGTTACTTCTGTCTCTCTTCAGTCTCTGCAGGTGGATGTTTGTGAATGAGCTCCAAGATCCAAGAATGTGTAAACAAGGTTCCACGTGTCCTGATCAGCTTCTGATTAAAGTTCTAAAGTTCTGGGCTCCGGAGAACCGAGGATTCTGCAGCTCGTCGTGAGTATAACAGGATTTCTCCAACCTGGATGTCTGAGCCCAGGACAGATGGAGGATGTGGTCTCCTCTCCTCTCACCTCCTCTCCTCTCACCTCCTCTCCTCTCACCTCCTTTCATATTGATGTGGATTAACAGGACTGATGCTCGGGGCCTTCACCAGCCGTCGCTCTCATCAATACAAACACAGTCACTGCAAACATCTGTCGACCGATACCACAATATAAAATCATCGGAGCTTCATCACTTCACCTCCATCTTTAATAACGTTTTCTTGTAATGAGCCCAATTTTCCTTCTCGGATCAATAAACAGCACAGTCTCCGTGCTGTCAGGTTTCTGTGGGAGTGGGATGTCTGTGGTTTGATTTCAGACCTTCGGAGCAGCAGGAGGTAACATGACTTTAAATTACACGACAACACCCTGAGTGATGGGAGCAGCAGAGTGGGTGTGTGAGCGGCAGCGTGGGGGTGATGCAGGTGAACATCATCTCCCCCAACGCTGTTATTTTCACCTGAAGTCACCGTCTCAGCTGTTTTCCTCCAGGTTCTGATGGAGAAAGAGAAACAAACACAGATTTACATTTCAGGTTTAATGTCTCACTGGCAGGGATTTTGTCAGCGTCTCTGCAGATACAGGTTTAATGTCTCACTGGTGGACACACGGGACACACACACCTGACCTCTGACCCCAGTGCAAGATTGAGACAGATACATAAAGACAGAATCATAACACATTTGAAATGCTATCGATGCCTTTAAAACTAACTCTGAATCTCAGAGCCGCAGATTCCATCAACTGGGTGAAAGCCTCAGTTTAGTATTTAAAAGTCTTGAAACACTCCTCCAGGGGCTTTGAGCAGAAGACCTCCACGGCTCATATGTTTCTAAATATCTTGGGGCTTCCACTGGAAACCTGGGCCTTCGCCAAAAAGTTCTTTGACTCTTGAGTAAACTCTTGGAAGTTGCTTTTACTCTGCTGAGTCCTGACGTTCCTCCCTCAGCTTCCAGCCCAGCACAGTTTTAAAAGCAGCCGCAGGGAGCTGGTCATGGCTGGACTGCAGACTACAGAGGCACTGGCCCCGGGGCCCAGGAGGTCAGGGCCCCCCCCCCGCGGAGAGCTTCTGTGGCAACAACAAACAGCATCAATGCAGCTTGGAGCAGATTTCAAGGGTTTGGGATCAGTAATTCTTCAAAAGAGTCAAAATAAAACTTTGTCGTCATATCTTCTCATCAGAAGTCGTGTTCAACAAACAGGATGAAAGCACAGAAACAAAGAAACAAGAGATGAATCTGAGAACAGACGGAGCACGGAGACTAAACACAGGAGGGGGGGGGGTGGAGATAATTGAACTCAGGTGAAAGTCATCACTACGGCTGCAGACAATCACCAGGGTGTGAAACTGGACAGAGACAGGAAGTAACACACGAGGAAACAAAGAACTCAAAGTGCAGATAAAGACAAATACAAAAATACAAATATACAAACATCTCCACAAGTTCAACAAGGCGGCACTTCGTCTTAATTTAATTAATTATCCTCATATCATCAACTGCCAGTGACAAGGTGAACGAGCAGCTTTTTGAATTGTGTGAATTTGAATATATTTTCCAGCACAGATCTCAACTTTACAAAGACTGTGTTACTACGAATCCACCAACATGTGATCACTTAGCTGTGCCAGATTAAAAAAAGGGTTTCAGGGCCTGGATCCACGACACCGCCACAAACTACAGTTCCCATGAGGCTTTGCAGGTCGCATGCTAACAACACAACTGTCATTCTGTCTTTGAGGAGCTCAGACGTTACGGATCAGAGGACGATGCTCGTTCATCTGAGGATCTGGACCGAATCTCACTTTAAACCTTTCTATTGCAACGTGAGAGAGAGAGAGAGAGAGAGAGAGAGAGAGAGAGAGAGAGAGAGAGAGAGAGAGAGAGAGAGAGAGGTGTTGTATACTTCAGAGGGAGACGAGGAGTGTGAGGAAGGAGGACAGCAGCGAGGATGGAGGGACAGGAAGGGAGGATGGCAGACGACTACTAATGTGTAGTTGGAGAGAGACTCACACACACACACACACGAAGAGAGAGAGAGAGGGAGAGTTGTACTTCCGTTGGGCAGCTGAGAGGAGAGGGGGCTATCAAAGAAGAAGTAGTGTGGTGAATACTGATGCTGCAATCTGCCACTCTCTCACACACACACACAACACACACACACACACACACACACACACACACACACACACACACACACACACACTGAAACATGAAGAGCACAAGAGAGGACAGATGAAGAGGGGGAAGATGAGGAGAAGCAAAAGAGGGAAGAGGGAAGAGGAAGAGAAGCAGTGGATGAAGCAGAGAGAGGAGGATGAGAATGAACTGAGGAGACAGAATGATGAGGAGGATGAAAGAGAAGAGGACTGGGAGGATGAGGAGGGGAGAAAGGAACAATTAAAGACTGAAGGAGATGAAGAAGAGAAGGAAAAGAGGGAATGGAGGAGGAGGAAAATGAAATAGAAAAGTGGAGAGTGGAGGTGAAAGGCCACGAGAACCAGAGAGACGGGAAAGAGGGAGGATGGAGGAGAAGAAGAGGAGAGGGAGATAAAAACCACACACACACACACACACACACACACACACACACACACACACACACACACACACACACACACACACACACACACACACACACCTTCATGTGACCGTGGACATTATGGATATTGATATTTCTCTCGTCTGTTTACCTTCATTTCTCTCCATCCCGCTCGTCAGCCTTGAGGGGAAATCGCTGCAGTTTAAACTGGGAACTGGGAAAATTCAAGCTTCATTGGATTTGACTTAATATTTCTGACTTTATTGTTATGATGTGACATTGTCACATTTCATCGCTCGATAGCAAACGTTTTTATTGCCTCACTAATCCTCAGTTTGTCACCCAGCAAAGTTCAAAGTGTTTCTATAGAACACATCAGGTTTGATTAGTGAAGATAAGATCAGCTTTATGACTAAATTACATAAGCTCTGCTGTCACTGGTCCAGGCATCATTTCTAATGGGCCAATTGGTTTATTTAACATCAATTATAGTTTTAATTGCTCTGTTCGTTATGGAAAACCCCTTTTGAGGAAAATGACAAATCCTTTAACAGCACTTCTTTGTGAATCATTTTAATTCAAGCAGCTTCTGCACTCAGTCAAATTGAAAATGTAAAAATATTTCCCCTCTTCTGTTCGACCATTTTTTAAATAATAATTGAATTTACGCAGAGTTGACATGACAACAGCCCAAAGCCACGACCACAGCCGGCAACAAGAAATACTGAATATGAATGAAACTCAAAGTACTACATGTGGGGGGGGGCTCAGGTCATATTGCATATTTCAAACATATTACAGATTGTATGTCAGTGAGCACAGGCTGAGAACATTGGTCCTTGTGAAGGCTAAAAGGAGATGGACGGTAAAAACTAAGGTCTTTTGATGATGGGCCACTGAGAACTGTCCCTGTGTGTGTGTGTGTGTGTGTGTGTGTGTGTGTGTGTGTGTGTGTGTGTGTGTGTGTGTGTGTGTGTGTGTGTGTGTGTGTGTGTGTGTGTGATAAGCACGTACAATGTGTGTGGGCTGGACTGACACTGTTTTCTGTTTTTCATCTCTATTGTCTGCATCGCTGTGTGTGTGTGTGTGTGTGTGTGTGTGTGTGTGTGTGTGTGTGTGTGTGTGTGTGTGTGTGTGCAGTCAGGACTAAGTGTGTGCGTATGATAAGGACCGTCTGTGAGAGCGCATGTGGGCGTGTGTGCATGTGAGTGATAAGAAGTGTGCACTTGGTGTGTGGTTGTGATGTTGTGTGTCTGTGTGTAGGCAGGTAGAGCACCGTAGCTCATCTCAGCCGTCCGCAGGGTGAAGAAAGCTCAGTAGTCTAGCCGCCCACACTCCACCCACGCCTCACACACACACACACACACACACACACACACACACACACACACACACACAACACCACACACAAAATATGTTTAGTATATAAAAATATTGTGTTACTGTGAGTGGACAGATGGACTGAAGCTCCCTCACTGCAGTCAACAAACAAATTAGACCGTACACCTTTGTGTGTGTGTGTGTGACTGTGTGTGAGCGTGTGTGTGTGTGTGTGAGTGTGTGGTGTGTGTGTGTGTGGTTTGTGTGTGTATTTCCACCTGGTTCAGTATAGATCCTATTAAATAAGTCATGCAGGGGGCACAGTGGAGAGCTGGAAGCACGAAAACACCTTCTGGACCTTCACACACACACACGAACACACACACACACACACACACACACACACACACACACACACACACACACACACACACAGCTTTACCTGCCTGAATGTTGAAGATAAATTGAATTACATTATAAAAACAACATTATAGACCACGTCCCGTCAGTTCATCTGAACTCAACTGAGACTCTGGGACCTCGTTGTTCTAAAGGTTATTTAAAGGTGGATGCGACTGCAGACTGCTAATGTAAAGACACGTTTTGTTTATTCTGTTTATTGAATTCTATAAACATTCAGACTTCTGCACTCGAACATATCTTCATGAACAGAATTCTCATTTAGTCATTTGACGTAGTCTCTCGGCAGCAGTGGCCGGTTCGGATCCCTCAGATTGGAAGCTGCAGTGACATGGATCTGCTGAGCCGGGGGTTTGATACCAGAACTGTGTGATGAACACAGATGCAGAACCAGGGTGAACATCGCTGTGGTGGATCTAAGATCTTTCTAAATCGGGGGCAAGAGTTTACACAGAGGAGCCAATTATATGTCCAACATCAGCACATGGCACATTTCAGTTATATGAAGTACAGATTTGAACAGAGCCTCACATCATTGGATATGTTTTTTAAATTGTTCCTTGTTGAAGCACAAAAAAGCGTAGAAAATCAAAAATCTTTATTGTGAGTATTGTAAAGGAAAGAAATTTGATGCTGAACCTTTCCCAGAGTCCCAGTTAAAGTAGTTTTTATCGTTAGCTATGAAAGCTGAGATCTTGTAAATCTTCATCTTTTAAATGTGACAGGTTTCTGCTGCAGCTGCACTTTGCTCAGCTCTGAAAAGTCACGACGGCATTTTCCAAACAATCTTTAATTCAGGCCGCGTGATCCATTCAGATTCAGATTTAATAACTTAATACCACTTAATACTCACCATGACTTTGAACCTGTCGAGGTAGATTCTGGTGCTAAATTTCATCCTCGTGATTCATAAACGGAAGCAGAGTTAAAGAATCTGATTTCCACGTTTGAATATATAAAAAAAAACAGGAGGAGGGGACGGATCTCACTAATAAACACATTTAGTTGATGAGTTGCTGTGACTCATCACGGAGGCTTTTCTGTTAATTATTCGTCAACAGGAAACGTGGCCGAGGCGAGTGACTAATGTGCGAACGCCTTCAGGGAGACCCCCCCCCCCCACGGACCTGGGTCCCTGCTGGATCTGGATCTGGCCGGCTGCCCCTCCTACGTGAGCAGGACTGTGTGAACGCAGAATCATTGGAAACCTCAAACAGCGAGAGACAAGTGAGAGAGAGCTGCTGAACGCCCCCGTCTGCACAGTCACAGTCTCACACACACACGCACACAAACACACAAACACACACACACAAACACACACGCACACACACACAAACACGCACACAAACGTTTGAACTGTGGTTTTATTTCAGGGCGCGTTGACCCTCTGTTGGCCACCGTCTATAATCATGACTGGATCTTTGAGGTTCCTCAAATCACTTTTAAAGTTTTAATTGAGCAGATTTAATAGTTTATGCACATATCACACACACACACGTATTGATCCTCGTGCTGTTTCATGTTGACTCACACTCGTCTGAACATGATGCCGGACGACAGGAAGTGGCCAGGAAGCAGCGGAGTTTATGTAAATGCCGGCGACAGTGAAGCTCATGCAAACAATACGAGCTGACTGCACAACACACACGACATTTGCAATTGAAAACACTTAAAGTTAACTTATGGTAATTTGTCCTGAGGCCTGCGTTCTAAAAAAAGGGATTCTGAGTTTTGGCGATGCCTCTGTTTATTTATTTCCAAAAGCTTTTTTTCCAGGGACATTTACTTTGAAGATAAATATGAAGGGAACTCATTTGAGCTGGGGGGGGGGTCCTCTGTAATAATTAAGGAGGATTTAAAGTGTGTGTGGTGGTGATGAAAAGAGAAGCTCTCAGTGACGTGGTTCATCTTGAAAGAGAAAAGGCTATATCCATACATACATATTCAGAATGAGCACAGATGAACAGGAACACTTCGGTGGCTCCTCTGACCGACCCCTGGTGGTGTCGGTTCGAATCCTCGTCCGTACTCACACGCCTGCACACGCTTATCACGTGACCACTCACACACACTGGACATGTGTGAGCTGGTGTAAACAGGAAGCAGCTTGTTGTTGGTTGTATATAACTTGAATATTAGCTCAACAACAGGGTCAGCATGTGATTCTCCATGTTGTGTTTTACACTGGGAGCCGACGGGGGTCACGTGACAGGAGCCTGACGAATCAGAGCCCGTGAGAATCTACATCATCATTTCCAAACATCTCAGTTTCTGCTCGTCCAGAATAAAACGAAGTAGTTTTCAAACGAGCAAAGTTCACAAACGTCTTTGTTTGAGCGTCAGACGTATCTGTAGCAGAGTGGATGTGGAGTCGTGTGGATGAAGACTTGAATCAACTGATTCTGTCTTTCAACCAGTGGTTACCACCATAACAGAGATTCTTGTTGCTGGGAAATGTTTTTGTTCTGGTCTGTTTGTGGAGAGAATAAGAGGTGACGTTTTGCTTCGCTTCCTTTGCACGGAGTCCAACTGCTGCACCAGCAGCGTGTGAGTCCAGTTAAATATGCGTGTTTGCAGCGGTGCAGTAGAATCTGTGGCCGACGCCTCAGTCTGAGTCGGTGAAAACAGGAACTTGTGTCAGACATGAGGCTGTTTACCTGTTTTTGTTTTTCACTCGATTAACTGCAAACCTCCTTTGGCTGGATGTGACCCGTGCTTCACGCTACATTGTGTAAAACATGTCCGACGAGAGAAGCATTCAAATGAAGTCATTTCGTGTATTAACTGTATTTTGGTGCAAGGCGTTGTGTTCAAACCTCGTCCTAATGTAACATGTAGTGTCAGCAGTGTTTAACATGTGTTGTTTAAAAACCAGGGGACGCCACCACATGTAGCTCCGCCTTCACCCGGTGCTCTGATTGGACGACTGACCTGTGGGCGCGCCTCTCCATGTCAATGAAGAGTTCCCACGTAGCGACCGGCGACCGGCGACCGAACGCAGATCGGAGGCTTTTGTTAACGAGTTTTAAAATCGCGTCATCAGAACCACACTTTCATATCGTCGGAAAGAGACAGAAACTTTTTCACTCTGGTTGTTTGCACAGAATTGTCCAAACTTCGACTTTCTCCAAACTGCAGAATTGCGATGCATTGTCAGCAGCTGCTGCATCAGTAAATAATTTTGTATGTTTTATTTATGCTGCTTTTGTGCTTGTGGTTTTACTGAGAGTGAAATAAGCCGCA